>NC_143489.1:18771251-18833051 GCF_027475165.1 Benincasa hispida | reverse complement strand
ATTTGACTTAGACGCCAGTTTGATCTCCAGGTAGGAGGTGTTCCATAAACCGTCATCTTAAGAACCCCCAACCTTAGACAAGATCTCCCCGGGTAAGTAAATAACTCTTTGTTTAACAAGTAATCGACCTATTCTAACTCTTTAGAAAAGCTGATTGAAATTGCACTAATTTAATCCTAGGTGAGCATGCAACTTTTACCTTTATTATAGATTTTAAAGTCTAGGTTATTTTATAACAATTATAAAATAAAATTATAACCATTATAACCCTAGAATCATACATCTATAACATACATTCATACTTAATGATCATGCTTTAATATAACACTTTATATTAAAAAAAACTTAACATGCATACTATATACATTATAACAATTATAACATATATCAAATGCATGTACATGTTAACCTATGGTGGGATTTTAAATCTATATGGCATACTATATGCACAACAAGATTCAAAATTTAATTAAAACATACATCAACATGCATAATTAATTAAACACCCTAAAATGGATTGGTTTTGGCTCTTAAATTAAGCAAACAACTAAATTATTACAATAATAATTTGGTGTAGTACAAAAAACCGCTCTCGAACCAGCTTCAAACACTTTTGAACCAACTTGAACTGGCCAAAAAAACTCTCGAATCGGCCCAAAAACTCCAAAAAACCAGGTTGAACCGGTCAAACCGGCTTAACTGGATTGGTCCAGATCGTCTGGACCGACTGGTCAACGCTTGCAGGGGCGGTCAACGGACGCTGGAGCGCGGTCAGATGGACGGACGGAGCGTGTGAGTCGGATCCGGGTGCGCGGCGAGAGCACTCTCTCCGTTCTAGTGGCTATTTCGGGTCTATGAGCCATTTTTCTCCAAATTTGAAGCTGTCTTCTTTCCCAGAACCGAGCAATTACAGTCTAATTTCAACTCTAATGACTCTAGCAAATTTACAGACCCTTTGCCACACATTAATGCTCATAAACATGTGAGCAATTACAAATTAATACTACAAAAAAAACTTAATTTAATTGCCAAAACCTAAAAACCATTTTAGTTTCCAATCTCAATTTTATCTAATAAATTGATACCCACCACATGCAATTGAGTAAAATTAAAACATGCTCTGATACCACATGATGGAAAAATAGGCATGCGCAGCGGAAATGAGGATCAATTTTACTCTAATTGCACAAAAAAACATACAACCCTAAATTAATTAGTTAGGGGTTTTTTTGAAATATTACCTTTGAAGCTCCCGAAACTCTTCTATCTCCGCTCGAACACGAACCGAACAACCACTAGAGCTGACCTACTATCCTCTGGACTCAGAACCGGGTTGTGGGACCCGATGGATGAAGAACCCGAGAGAGAGAAAGAGATGGAAATAGAAGATGGATTTTTGGGTTGGGTTTGGGTTTTTTTTATTGGTGATTTTTCCCCAAATTTAAAAACTAATTTTGGCAAAATGTCAAAAGTTCTTTAATCCAAATTGAAAGCCCAAATTTATAGAAAAAACCATGCAAAATTGCATGAAACAAATTCATAAAAACCCAACACCTCAAAATCCACTATCTAAGTGGGCTTAATGTCTCACTATAAGCCAACACCTAGCCCACTATTTTGTTAGTGGAATTATCCAACAAAAGTTTGGATTTTCCCACTAACTTTAGTCAAAGGGCAAAATAGTCATTTGGTCAAAGTCAAACTTTGACCAAAAAGTCAACATTTTGACTTTTTATGATTTTTTCCGTGTTGACTAATTTTGACCTCCCGAGCATGAATCCGCATTCATTTTCTCAAAATTCAAATCACATTTGAATATAAGGTCGGTCAAAGTTTGACTTTTCAAAGTCAAAAGTCAACTCTTTGACTTTTTACATCTTTGACCATTTCCATTATTTCCGAGCTTCCGAATATGAACGTATTCATATTCTTGATATTTAAATCACATTTAATCATTAAAGTTGTACCTCTTAATTGAAAATCGACCACTATATCACATATACTTGTTAGTTTCTCTCTCTTCACCTAATTCCAACAATTTGAATCATTCTATCATACTGTTCTAAGTTTATTCCATTGAATAGATGTAAGATGAAGTATAAAATAACAATGCAAGTATAGTAAAGAGCCTGGAGCAATTTCTTACTGCCAGGCGTTACACTGTTTCTACTCGTGCTCTAAAGATATTCTCACTTTTGCGAGAGTCAACCCGCTCTCTGCTCTTACGCCCCAAGGTTCTCTTTCGAGCTACCTTGGAAGATCTCCGGTGTCACCACTCTTCTCTAGCTCCGCCGTAAAATGAAAAAGAAAACTATGAATAGAGGTGTGAACTTCTAAAGAGATGTGAAGTAATCGACTGCTTAACCCCTTCTCTGAAGAATGCACTTGGTATTTATAGGGCATCAAAGGGACAGCTTTAATTCCTGACTGACACTCCGGATAATTATCACCGATAAAGCTAGATGTACTTTGTGACCGTTATCGGCTGTCACCTTAATTTGGATCCGACTACCGTCAACTTTTTGTTCCATCAATCTTAATTGTCCTTTCGTCCGGATGCGTCCACCATGTTGCGGTGATTCTTCTTGGGTGGATGTTTGCGAGAACGATTAATGCAAAGTCTTGCGGCAAAGTTGCGCTCGACCGATGTATTCCTATGATCGCATTCTTTGCATTGCGTTAACGCATTATTCTGCATAAAAATATAAAGATCAACTGCTCTAATGCGTTGGACGCATGCAATCGCAAAATTATAGAATTTATGCTTAATGGACGCAATTTAACATATTCTATCAACGCAATCCAACATTGTTTAAGAACTTAGCATTGTGATAACGGGCAGTCACCCCCAAATTTAAATAATGCTTGTCCTCAAGCACAAGCTAAAGATTCCTTTAGCAAGTTAGCCGCAAAGTTTTCTTTCCTAGATTTCTCAAGGATACTTCGTTCAGATCCTATATGATAGAATTTTCTTAAGTCTTATTCGAATCTCTTCCTAAAATATTTCTAAGACTTAGGGATTGCAAGCATGATTTATTTCAAACAGAAAATTTTCTACCAGGGTGTCAAATGATTTATCCTTGTACAAAAATTTTCTTCACTGCTATTTTTTCTGACCTTGCACTTATCCGAGTGTCTTGTCTTCGTTTTGGATTGCCCCCACGGGTTTCATACGGACATCTAACTACGAGCAATGCACTCTTCCTCAAACTAAACTCATACCAATTTGGCAGTGGAGTTGCGGTCATTTATTTATGCGTTGATCCTGGCAACTTACTTTCGTTTTAGCTTGCCCCCACATGTGTCATACGGACATACAACTACGGGTAAGTGCCTTTCACAACTTAACTCTTATCAATCATGGGTTTCCCATTGTGTTGATAGTGGAGTTGTTATTCTCAAAAATCTTTTTTTTTTGTAGCAAGGTCAAAAAAAAAAATACCCCACCTTCAAATTTAAAATACAGCAATGTCCTTATTGCCAAAAGATTAAAATAAGTCTTGCGATGGTAAAAAAAAATGCATTGTAAAGAGAGTTTGAAAGAAAGCTAGCAAACCCCTAACTTCGAGAAATATTTCATGAGGTGAGTATGCTAAGATTTACGTTGACTCTAGTATATACGAAAGAGATAGAAGCATATTTTTCATCATTGAAATCATACTTGGCAAAGAGCAACATGTGGTAAACTACTAAAGTTATCTATTGGTGATATGATTGCGGTAATCAAGAAGGATGCGGTGATAAAACTTTGAAAATAATATGCAATATGATAGCGCAAAATTTGAAGTCAATATAAGGAAGAGTACACCCCCAAATTTAACGTTGTCACTCGCATTGTATTGACACATCCAACTTGCGGCGATCGTTCTTTGTTGGGTTGCGGTGATGGAATAAGATAAGTTTTGCTTCGCGTACGTTCCCGCAATCCAACGCCTCGATCATTGTAAAAAAAACAAAGAGAGGGTCAAATTATTTTAAATAAAAGAAAAAGGCTTTTTTTTCCTTTTTCTTAAATAGTACTGAAAAATGAAAAGATAGTTGAAAAGATAGTAAAGATTCTAAGTAGTGGAGAAAAGAGTTGAAGACTTGAAGTTTTCCAAAACTTGCGTCCCTGAGAGGTTGCGATCATTTAATAACGCAGGGACCACTTATTTCTGGCTGGTTTATTCATGTCCATGGTGGCTTCTCTCTGTTTTCTTTGTCCTCTGGGATCTTTAATGCCTTAATTCGGAATTTTTTCTCATGAATGCTCATTATGATTTCCCCCCTTGCGCACATTAATTTGAGCGCGACCAGTTGAAAGGAATGGTCATCCTAATATGATGGGCGCATCTTCGTCCGCTTTATAATCTAAAATGAGGAAGTCTGCCAGCAAGATGAATTTATCGATTGAAATTGCGGCATTTTTCAACTCTCCTTCAAGATGTACTCGAGATCTATCTGCAAGCAGGAGAGTTTCCTTTGTGGGCGTAAGTGTACCGACATTCAATTGTTTGAAGATTGACAACGACATTATGTTTATACTTGCCCCAAGGTCGTATAGTGTTTGGCCACTGAAGGTCCCTCCGATAGAGCATGGGATCGTGAAGATTCCCGGGTCGCCCATTTTAGGTGGGATCATAACATTTTTTGTTGCAGCCATTATTGCGATATTTTCTACCTCAATTTATTCCTCTTTGAATCTTTACGGAGTTATTGGTGGTTGGACTTCTTTTGTCTCAAGATCTAGAGGTTTAAGGGTGGACGCAACTTCACATTCTCTTTTCTCGGGCTTCTCCAAACTACAGGTCAGCGGGTATTTGGTTATCACCGCATTCAAGTTGGTCACAATACATTTCTGCCCGTTATCACACTTTCGAATCGCTCCGATCTTACCATGACCGAAATACGTATTATACATTCATACACACAGTTATACAAACAAATCTTTATTAACGGCATGCTAAGAATAGGAAAATTACAAGGGAATGAGTGCCATACCAGTTGAAGACAATCTTAAATCTTTAGAACTCAACGCAGCGGAACCCTCCACCCGATCAGCCAACGCCCAGCAGCAGCATCGACTACAGCAACACAAACAACCACACAAACACGAACGCCGCAGGGATGACACCACTAGAAAAGAGCTCCGGGTATTCTCGGAGTGAAAACCTAAAGCGTGGTATTTAGTGAATTTGGTAGAGGAAGGAGGAAGCACGAATCGTGTAGGCGATAAGCAAGTGGGAGGGCAAAGGGCGTTATTGCATAGCATGATGCTTATCGTTTAGGAGACACTACACGATCGTGTAGGTTTTACTAAACGATCGTTTAGGAAATGGTATACGATCATTTAGCAAACTCGATACACTATATGATTGTTTAGGGAAGCTATGCGATCGTGTAGGAACTAGTGTGCGATCGCTTAGGTGCGAGGAGGATGATCGTTTAGGTAGAGAGTAACTATCGTATAGGCTCTCGAATTTCTTAAGTGATCATTTTCTATTCTATCAACGCGCACTTCACTTTTTCTTTTGGATGACTGACGAACTATTCAAAAAATGAAACAATTTCATTTTTATTTCATCGGTTACAATAATCGACGCTGCCCCACTAACCCACATCCAAACGTGATTTTTGGATTAATTATCATATAATTAAACAATTAAAATATTAATAAATATAATCATATTATATTTTTATCCTATAGCTTGATATCACATATCTACTATAGTATTTTCTCCTCTACTTGATATAAATCATATTTATATCTAATTTCCTCCAAAATAATATATCTCATACATTTAGCCAATTATATCATATATAATTAACAGTCCAATTATATCATATATAATCGAACTTCCTCTTGTCAATTTGAACATTTCAAATTAACCCAAACACTGGTTCCCTATTTTATCCAAGCTACCCAGGGGACCTAATGAACCTGTGGCTCGAAGCTTCAACGGTCTGTGGATAGCTGACTAAACTCTTTAGCTACGAGATCCACCATCTGTTAACTATCAGGCATTTCACTAAAGACTAACAGTTGAATTCTTTTTACCACAGATATATTTCTATGTCCATCGGATATAACCAATCATGAGTACGGTGACCCTTTACAGATGCTCGTAAGTACAGCTGGGCCAAATTACCGTTTTGTCCTTGTAGTTACATCTCACTCCTTAAGTACCATTGATTCCTCTAATGAACAATACAACATAGTCCAACTATGTGTAAACATCTCTCGGGCTAAGAGAAGGTGTGTGGCGTCACATCGTTCAAGCCCCGGAATCAGCCCTTAAGGGAGCTATCTATCTACTTACTCCTGCCTCGGGGACGGATTGAATTCCATCTTGTGTAGCTGAGTTTCCAACTCCCAAATCAGAGAAATCCTCAAAATGGTAGGTTTTAATCGGCAACCTCGCCACTCGCACCTATACAAATCAAAGAACTGCCCTCAATGGCAGGAGTTTCTAACTCACTCATGATTAAGGTCATGTTATCTATGGTCATCTTAGTGAAGTGAAGTCTTTGTCATGAACGGTGTTATATAACGAGACGTTAACACTTCGTGGTCAGGTCTTATACAAACTCTTTGTATAGGACGCCCCCGCTCTCATATCTCCAACACGAATGATCAGTATCAGACCATCTGTGATAAGTCATAACACTTGTGACCATTCTACAAAGTGGGCCGCATCTGTACCGTTACCAAGATAAGGTTTCCCTCATATATCTATATACTACAAACCATTTTGGTTATCACTCAAGACATGATCCACTTGTATGTCACCACATACATGCTTGAGTCACATATAGATAATTAGGAATTTTATGTTTATTGGTTTGTGGTAAAGCAAATAAACAAGTAACTGTACAAAATACAAGATGTGAAGTAAATATCATATATTAACAACACAAGCATTAGTACAAACTGTTTACAAACTACAAGACATGAGACTTTAGGGCATCAACCCAACAACGCCACTCAATAAGCCTCCTATTTTAGGAGTAAGACTGGGTAGATAGCTAGAGACATAGTCCTGTAAGATGGAATAAGTTCCTACCCGTTTTAAGATTAGCAGATAAGTTGTTCCCTTATGTACTGATTTCTAGTCTTGAACAAAGGGACCTCGCCCTCTCTATGACCGAGAGGGACTTAGTATATTGGTAGAACCATAAACCAATTGTTCATTAGTGGATCAGTGGAGACATAAGAAGTAAGATGTATTACAGGGGTAAAACGATAATTTTGACCCACTGTTAATACGGACAACCTTTGAAGGATCGACTTACTGATCATGGTTAAATCAAGTAGACAAAAATATTCTACAATGAGAAAAGTGCAACTACTGGACTTTAGTGGAATGACCCGGTAGTTGACGGATGTTGATTAATTCGGTTAAAAGAGTTTAGTTAATTAATCTCGAATCATTGAAACTCATGATCTGTAGGTCCATTAGGTCTCACTACTAGCTCAAAAACAGACTAAACCATAGAATAACATGATGATAATTTTTTAAATATTCAAATTCATTTTAAGAGAATTATTAATTATATACGATATAATTAAATGTTTAATTATTGAATTAAACAAATTTGGAGAGTTGAAGAATATTTAAATATGATTTAAATACTAAATTACATGAATATAGATTCATGTTTGGAATAAGTGTTTTATTAATTTAATATTTGATATTAAATTAATTAAATTAATTATTAAGAATTTTTTTATTTAAAATTAATTATAGAATTAATTTTTTCTAAATTTAATAAATTTTTATTTATTATTAATTATTGAATTAATTTTTGTGAAATTTAGTTTTTCATTTTAAAATTTTGAAATTAGATTTCAAATTAAAACTTAAATTTTTTTTTTAAGAAAATTCATTTTAAAATGAAAAATAAATTTATAGTGGGTTTCCCACATTGCATGTTGAAGAAGATAAAAAATCATTTTTTTTCTACTGAGAAAAAGAGAAGAACGTGCAAAATTGGATTTTGCTGAAAACAAGTTCTTTGAGCTCTTGAACACAAAACCAAAAATTACTCTCCAAAACTCCCTAAATTCTTCTCATTTTGAATTCCACAATCTGATCTAAGCTCTTAAAGAATAGTAGGGAAGATCAAGTGATGGTCTACAAGGTGTTGGAAAGGATACTCAAGCTGGATTTGAAGAAATTGAAGAGTTCTTCAAAGGTATTTTTCAGAAACCCTCTTCTTTATTATGAACAAGCATGCTTTGATTCTAAAATTAATGGAATTAGAGTGCTTAAGATCCTAATTGCTTCCACTTGTTGATTTTCAATACCAACAATTAATTTGATGTTTTAATCCAATTTGAAGTTTTCTAAACAATGAATTTAATATACATAATTAAATCTATTTTTATGTTTCAATATTCAGTTGTTTCACTTTCTTCACTTTCTTTCACTATATATATATATCCAACAATCCGCCACATGAAAGAAAGTGAGAAAAATCAAACAAAAACCGTTGAGAGCAAACAGACCAAATTATGCATCAAGAGAGGTGTCTTCTGGAATTGAACCTTCCTTAGTGAATATTCACCAAATTTATTGAAAAAATAGTGAGACTAAACTCTGAAACTATCTTTCTCATTGGTGAATTGAACAACAGATATCACACACACTCATCTTGTATCTTTGAGTTTTATACGTTTGTATCCATTTTGGTCCTAGACAAAATCCTAAATGTATGAGAGTTTTAAAGAACATGAGCCATTTGAAAAGTTCTCATAGAAGTGACCCACCTTCTACTCTCTCAAAGGTAATATTCAATAAGAGTAGTCTGTCGTTACTCCTCTTGTAAAACATAATATCAACATTACCTTAACATCAATAGATCACACACTCTACAACATCTTAGATGAGATGAAACTATAAGTTTCTTAGAGTATCAACTATGAATTATCAAGCTAATTTGCCTATTGAACCAAGATCTTAGGATCTCCAATCAACTAGGTTAGATTACCACTAGATAACTCATTTCATTGATGTATATGTGACTTGCTCTCTTGATAATCCTTTCGTCAAATGATTTACAATATTCTCTTTTGATTTCATATAATCAATGGAAATTATTCCATTATTGAGTAATTGCCTTATCGAATTATGCTTTTCTAATATGTCGTGACTTGCCATTATAGACGTTATTCATGGTTCTCATAGAAGCTGCTAAATTTTCACAGTAAATACATATTGCACTTACAGGCTTTGATCATAATGAAATATCTTCAAGAAAACTTCGAAGCCATTCAGTTTCTTCTCCTGCTTTATCAAGAGATAAATTCTTATTTCATAGTAGAACATGTTATACACGTTTGTTTTAAAGATTTTCATGATACAGCTACTTCACCTAAGGTAGAAATATACACATTTGATTTAGTCTCCATGCTATCAGAGATCCAATTAGCATCACTAAATCTTTCCGATGCATGTGAATACCTTGTATAATGCAATCCGTAGTCTAGAGTGTACTTCAAGTACCTTAGAACTCTAACTAACGCATTCTAGTGATCATGTCTAGGATTGTTGGTGTATCTTGCTAATCTTTCTACTGAATAGGAAATATCAGGTCTTCTATAATTCATTATCTATATTAAGCTACCAATAACTCTAGAATATTCTAAAAAAGACACACCTTCATCATTATTTTTCTTCAACTTACAATTTTAAGGAGTAAGAGCTGGCTTACTTTCAAAATGACCAAATGTCACACCCCTTACCATATTACCCTTCTAGCCTAAAAAGAGGTGTGAAGACGCTAAACGTCACCTCCCTTTATGACATTTAGCATCCAACTAACCAACTCCACCTATATATGAACTTGTATAGTTCCACATTGATCATTCAATTTATTTAAATCCCATTCAACATATTAATTTTATAACATTCATAAATTCACTTCATAACTCCATTCTTTTCCTGTTTTGCTAAAACTCAGTTTAAACACATTATTTGAAAGTGTATAAATACACAAACCATCAACAAAGTCTATGTATATTAGAATAATTTTACAACCACACAACCAAAACACTGCTTTCAATCCTATGTTCCCAAAACTCATATACATATAGTTCCTGGTATGTAGTCTATTTACAACAAGACTCCAAAATATGTAAATCTACAATGTAGCAGAAGATTCTTGTTGTGTGACAGTGGATAGCTCAGCTTGTCTCTAGAACTCGATTGTTACCTGGGGGAGAGGGGGAAACATAACACATTGAAAGCATGAGCTAAAGCTCAATGAGTGGTAATTTAATATGAACATAAGTTTACTCTTCCTAAAACATCAATGAAGTTTGTCAAGTCATTTAGTAAATAATTGATGAAGTATAAAATATTCAGTAACATTTCATACATATACTAGTAAAACAATGACATGATCATATCAAATATAAGCACATTATAAAGCATTCACGAGTCTTCAGAAAACCACACCAACTATGTACCTAAATACTCGTTTACAAGGGTGGGTTACTCTGGACAAGGATATTGAATGAACTCTAATTATAGAGAACCTATGAGTGGAAGTGGATCGTCCAAACTCCATTGTGAAAGAACTCATACATTTATAGTCATACTAAACAGATTATGCAATAAATCATAAATTACAACATGCTAATAAAAGGTTAGAGAGACAATACCTTTGAAGAACACTTTCTTTAAGTATATCCCTCGATCAGTCACGAACGCAACGAGCAAGAACTCGATCTCCCTCGAACACCAACAAGTATAAACTCAATCCTCGAATAACTGGACACAACCACAAGATTGCCTTAGTATTCTCAGTGTGAGAATCCAAGAGTTGTGGACTCTGGCTTATTTTGGTTTGAGGGAAGGATTTGAGTGAAGGAGGAAGACAATCAAGTAAGCGAGTGAACTATCGTGTAGAAGATGGAAGTCTATCACATAGACTAGATACTCGATCGTATAGACTCTCAAGTTATCGTCTAGTAAACTCGATGCTATCATATATTCATTCGACCAGTAATAATGTAAGGCACTAAAGATCGACAACTGTACTATTTGTACTACAGATATATTTCTGTGTCCATTGGATATGACCAATCAATAGTATAATGACCTTTCACAAATCACTCGTAAGTACAGTTGGGCCAAATTACCATTTTGCCCCTATAGTTACATCTAACTCATTAAGTACCACTGATCCCTCTAATGAATAATAAATCATAGTCCTGCTATGACTAAATTCCTCTCATGCTAAGAGAAGGTGTAGCGTCACATTGTTCAAGCCCTGAAATCAGCCCTTAAGAGAGCAATTTATCTACTTACCCTTATTTCGAGGAAGGAGTGAATTCCATCTTGTGTAGTTGAGTTCCCAGCTCCCCAATCAGACGAATCCCCAAAATGGTAGGCTTGTTAAGTCAGCGATATGGGCACTCTCACCAATGCAAATCAAAGGATTGCCCTCATAGGCAGAAGTTCACAACTCACTCAGGATTAAAGTCATGTTACCTATAATCATCCTAGTGAAATAAAAGTCTCAATTATGAACCGTGTTATATAATGAGACTAAATATTTCGTGGTTCGGTCTTGTACAAACTCCTTTATATAGAATATCCTCACTCACATGTCTAATACACGACTAATCAGGATAAGATCATTTGTAGCACTTTACAACATTTGTAACACTTACAAAACAGACCATGCACGTAGTGTCACCAGGATAAGGTATCCCTCCTTATTCATATACTACAGAACATTTAGGTTATCATTTAAAATACGATCCACTTGTATGTCTCTATATACATGTTTAAGTTACAACGATAACCATGGATCTTAGCTTATTGGTTTATGGTTAATGCAACTAAAATATCAAATATTTCTTAGACTGATGTGAATAAAATATCATATATTATAAATCATAAAATGTTTGTTCATACAAGTGTTTTCAAACTACATGACCCTATGAGATTTAGGGCATCAACCCCAACAAATATATGGTTATTTTAGACATACCAAACATCAAATGTCCTCTGTGGTGGTAAACCATTGGTCATACGTGCATACAAGACTGCCTCAAGGCTAAATATGGATACACACCACAGGCCCAGGTTTCTCTGGACTTCCTAGTATACTCTGGTCTCACTGGATCCCGGTAGTCCTCTGAACGACTGGGTGGCATTATAGGCTCAGTATCTTTTGGGCTTCCCAATATACTCTAATCATATTTTAGCCCGGTAGCCCCCTAATAACCTGAGTAGTATTACTAAAACACTTTCAAGTAGCATGGAAAAAATAACCATCTCTCGGGTACAAGAATTAGTAGTTTGAAACCACTTTTTAAAAATCATTCAACATCATTTATCCCACCATCAAGAGGGTTTCTTACAAAACCATACAAATCATGGTAAAGAAAAATCAAGTTCCAAACTACATTTTCATAACTTCAGTTCATATAAAATCAATGAGGATTCAGAAATCATGATTCAATGCAATTATGAAATAATAGTCAAGTAAAACAGATCATGCCAACATATTTCACAAATCATGACATACTACCATACTTATATACTTTTCATATCAGAATACTTAAAATAAACCCACTCACAGTCATGGGCATAAATTCCTTGGCTTATAGGCCTTTCCGATCTCAATTTTACCTGAAGCAAGGTCTTAGGATTACTAGACACTCATGAGAGATTGTTAAGATAACCCTAAACAACCCCATAATGATTCCATAAAACCAATTGAACTCAATTTGAGCCATAAACTTTCACATTGCACCTTAAGCACATTTTCCTTAAAATATCCAAAATAGCTCAAAAATCACTTTAAAATCCAAATTTATTCATTTTAGTGTTAAAATATCAAGAAAATCTTAATTGGGCTTAAAAATGCTTACCAACACCCAAAATGGTTGTGGTAAGGCCAATGGGCAGCAAAAATGGGCATAGGTGCACTGTAGGGGCGTGTGGGAACTGGGCTAGGTGTGGGACGCGTGCTAGGGGGCATTGGACATAGTATGAGGCATGCGCACACGGGGCTGGGCGGATGGGCATGGGACGTGCACACTGGGCAGGAGGCCTGGGCAATGCTGAGCGATAGGCACGCACGGATGGGCAGGCTGAGTGATAGAGCTGGGCATGCATGGGGGTGCCTAGCATGTTGTCTTCGGTAGCATTTTCCCTATTTTAACTCGATTTTCCAGAGTTTCAAAACACTATTTCTAATCAAATAAAATTCAAATAAATTTTATGAAACTCAATAGGAACCTTTTAGCTAGTTTGCCAAAAATTTTGGTGCCTAAATCCTCCCCCAAAGTCCCTTAAAATATCCTTCAATACAACAAGCTTTGTCTTACCCGAATTCCAAACAACTTCATTTTTATCAAGTTTTCTCAACTTTTTTTTTATCTCCAATCACTTCGGCAGCCTCAGATGTTTTCTACACTCATTCAACTTTCATTTGGTTCAAAAATCATGAATTTTCTAGAGGTAAATTGGAAGAACTAGCCTTCCAAAAATACCTTTTATGCCTAGCCAAAATCTGCTTTTTCTTCCTCCAATCATATTCAACCAACCAACTGCTTACTTGCTTATTTACATGACTTTTTCTCTTTTTTCTTTATCCTCTTCATCCCTAAACAACTTTATCAAGTTAACTTAATTTTTAATTTTAGAGAATTAATCTAAAACAATTTTCCAACAAAAACAATTTCTCCTCTAGACACTTTTAGGTCCTCTTTCTTCTCTTACAATTTTTTTTCCTTTCTTTTCCTAACACTTAGTCAATTATCCACTCATAATTAGTATTCAATTATCCGCTCATAATCAATTACTTCAACACTCAAACAAATTATTAAGTTACTAAATAAATAAAAAGAACTTGCACTTGTATAAAAAACTCTAACTACCAACTTCAACACTTAGTAACAAAACACACTTAGGTCATATATTTCAAATTATTCATTTAGGTAAATTCTAAACTTACTTATTTAAGTTAATCTTACGTTTAAAGAAGAGGAAAAGGAACAAAGGCTTACATAGATGAAAATGACTTTCTGGTAAACTTTGATTCAACACAAATTTCACATTTGTGTCTATTATCAGTGCTAAAATTCGACGATAATCCTAAGCTTACCATTCTATTTAAAGAACGATAATTGACATGCCCCCAATCCAGAATCCCAAACATCACACAAGTCAACGGTATAAGCAGAAGAGTTGATATTATTATTATTCTTTGGCATTTGTGTCAGTACATTCAGTTTGTACATGTGATCACTTAGGTAGTCTTTTTCCACATACACACTCCACTTTGTTAGAATAAATTTATCTGACGCAAATACAAACTTGAACCTATTTTTGTTAAGTAGATTTCTTGACACTAGATTCTTTCGAATCTCTAGCACATGCCACACATCATTGAGGGTAAGTTTTTTTTCCAGAAGTCTAATTCAGTAGGATCTTCCCTTTGCCTTTAACATAGGCAGTTGAAGCATTTCCCATGAACAGTTTATCACTGCCATCTAGCTTCTCATATGTAATGAACAATGTCTTGTTCTTATAAATGTGCCTAGTAGCACCAGTATCAATCCACCAACCTTTGGTGTCTGAAGCCCTATTTACCTCAGAAATGACGGCAACCAAATCGTCAATTTTCACAACGTTAACTTGATTGTTGGAACTTTATCCCTTCTTATGTCTGCACATCGCAGCAGTATGACCATTTTTACTATAAACCCAACAATTTCCTCAAATGTGGTTGCAAGCATCTTTCGTTGACCCATGCTTCACATTTTTCTTTTTGAAATTCTGCTTCTTGGGTTTATACTTTTAAACTTCAACAATATGAGCTTTGGCTTTGGCTTTGACTTCCAGTGGAGTTTTATCTCAGTTTCTATTATCCTCTTCTATATGGAGTTTCACCTTAAGGTTCTCTATAGATAACTTTGTTCGTTTCTGTCGGAGATAGCATTTAAAGTCCTTCCAGAAAAGAGGCAATTTCTCATTCACATTAGCAACTTGGAATGGCTCACTGATAATCATTCATTCACTTTGTAAATCACTGATGATAATTTGCAACTCTTCCTTCTGACTGACTACTAACTTGGTATCAATCATCTTGTAATCTATGAATTTTTCCATAAGAAATTTCTTAATACCAACATCTTTTAGCTTGTACTTCTTGTCTAGTGCCTCCTGCAATAGTTTTGATGTACTATAGGCATTGCAATAGACATTATACAAAGTGCTATCAAGATCACTAAGTATATAATTACGACACAGGAAGTTTGAATACATCCATGCTTGCTTCACAGCTTTTGTTTCAGGAGTTATAGCTTCGAGTAAGGTAATTGTGCAATCTTCCTTCAAATAATAAGATTCAATGTGGTGAGGTAACATATAATCTTTCGTTACCATCTCACGAAGTTGTATCCTTTAAACTTCACTGGTTTTCAGCATGGAGTTTGACAATGGGTGATCCCATCACGATAGTAACAGCGAAATTATACATTGGTTGAGGAGTTTGCAGCCATCAGTTTTGATAATGCTAATTGTCTTCAGATTCTTGGGGGAAAATGGTATATATAAAACTGAATACAAACTGATTACACCTCAATACTAGAAACAATACATTCAATGTATAATATTCAAACTCAAACAAAAGACAAATGGTGTAAAGAGGCTTATATATGAAAATAACCTAAGACTTGATGGAACCTTAAAAACTTTGGAGACTCTAAAACATAATCGAGGCACGCTTCTAATAAGCGTTGTCCTGAAGTTAATTATTCACTCTGCATGGGCTGCAAGCAGACTACAACAATGGTCTCAGCAGAATACAATGACTAATTCTGATAGAACTACAACCTCGAATTACTCGTATCTGACAGAACTCTTGGATACTTGCTCTCAATTCAACTCAAGAACAAAAGGGGAAAAAAAGAAGAAGAAAAAAAAAAGAGAACTTTTTACTTTGGAATGAGATGCTACAAATGAAGAATTAACTTGTTATTTATAGGCTAGTAAATTAGTAACTCTCCAAATTATAAATAAAGTCAAATAAATACAAAAATTAAAATATTTGTCAAATATAACTCAATTGAGTTGCTATTTGATAAAAATCAAACAAAACTCATCCAATTTGAAGAAACTACAAATTTAACTTTCTTATGTGTTGAATAATTTGTGCATGAAATATCATGTTAATTTGACGTTTCAATCCAATTTGAAAGTTTCCAAATAATGAATTTAATCTACACAATTAAATCCATTTTTATGTTTCAATATTCAATTGTTTCGCTTTCTTTCACTATATATATATATATATATATATAATCCAACATAAATTATATAATATTACAAAATAATAATTATGCAATTTTTTTAACATAAAACATGTTCATAAATAAATTAATAATAGTTTATTGTCCCTAATATTTAATGGGTAATTACAACTAGTTTTACAATTTATGAGTATAGTATCAAACACATTTTAAACAATTGTTTATACTAGAATCCAAATTTTAAAACTATTACCAAATACATATTTAAAACATGAAATACAACTCTGGATTCTATTGAATTCTTTGTTTTCAAATTTTTGTTTTAGATTTCCTATTAAACAAGTCTAAGGTGTTGAAATTTCTTATATTTATGTTGGGATTTGTTTAAAAAAGAGATGACTCATCTTTCTCTTTTTCTTCTTTTGCAAAGGCTTATTTAAAGTTTTGATATTTAAGAAGACGGAGAAGGAGAGAGATAGAGAGAGTTGTTGTAGAGGATGGAGAAAGAGGTAAAAAAAATAAGCGCTTCATCAAAATTTAAGAATATAAATTGATATTTTTCCTATCGATTCCTATATGTATCTACCTCCCATTATGTTCTATTTGATTATACATTATGTGTGGCTTCTAGTTTTATCAATTAAATCTCTAGACTATAATAATTAAATCAATTTGGACTCTTAGTTAGGATTTACTTTTAAAAATTAAAAATGCATTAATTCTAATCGTCCATTTTATTAATTCGATATTTGAAGAAGTCCATACATGTATAATAATTGAAGCATTGATGATTTTTAGATGTAAACTTAATAAATAGTTTAACTTAGATGACTAAATTTAGGAGTTTAATTCAAACGATTATAAATCTAAATGAGCTGTAAATTGATGTACTTACGAAGGTTCAAAATTTAAATTGATACAATTATTAGTTCAAAGTTTTAATTTATACAACTAAGTTTAAGGATTTAAATTGGTCGATACCTTGATATGTTGGTATGTCACTAATACTCATCAATAAAATATATTATCCAATTTGGTATATCAATTATACAAATGATATATTTTACATTTATCACCAATATTTCTCGAGGGCTTTTTGGATCTTTCGATTTTAGTAGTGATTTGGGTGCGTTTTTTTTTTTTTTTTTTTTAAATGTTCGTAAACTTGAAAAATAATATTTACAATATGCAGTTTTGCTGATTTATTTTGATATTGTTGCAAGCAGCCCTTCTAAACAAAACTCAAAGTTGTTTTATTGTTTATTTATGGAAGTTGGCTAATATTTTTTAAATATTCAAAGAGGAATAGAAAAGATAATTAATTATTTTTATTTTTGAAATATTAATAGATAAGAATTGTTTTAAAACGTGACCTAAATATTCTAAAGATAAGAGAAAAAAATCAAGCTAGAAAAACAAAGAACACCAACGTATATTTTATTAAACAAGCATTTGTAATAAAAGACAAATGAAGAAGCAAACAAATAGACCTTGTTATTATTTATTATAAATCATAGTTACGATCATCAACATTTATTATTTATTTATCGAAGACAATACAATCCAAATAGAACGAATAAAGTAAAAGATTACATCACGAAAAACAAATATAGAAAACCACTAAGGATAAAGAGTAGTAAGAAAGAAAGACTCGTGCTCCTCTAAAGCTTTAGACTCAAGGAAATGTGCAAAAATATTTTACCATCGACAAACATGAGAGAAAGAAGTAATATCCAATATAATATTTGCCTCGTCAATAAAGTAAGAGACCTCGGTGATATCATCTACAGTTATTTTTTTTACAAGTTGATCATCTCTAAGTAATCAGATTCGACCTAGAGGTTCGAATAAAGAAATTGGAAAATTCTTTCCATCCAAACGGTTATCAGCATTTAGACTTAAAATAAAGCATAAACTTTAATTTTTCTAAGATAAAACATTAGTACCCTAAACTTTATTAGTTAATTAATTAATTTAATAAAGTATCCAATTAGGTGGTAACTAGTGATTGCATATGAGATTTGATTAATTTAAAAGAAGGTCATCCACGTTTTTAGTATAAAGTTGTTTGGCGGTGAATCTTTTAATAAATTTGAGCCCTCCATTCTTATTTAAATGGAAAATCCATTGTGCCCACTAAGTATAAAGTTATTTTCTTTACAATTTTGGGTTATTTGTTTTAAATGGAAATTAAATAAAGCTACTCAATTTGCTCGAGAAGATTATTCTAAAGATTCATCCCTTCTTTCTAGTCTTTGTTGGAAATTATTTGATTTTAGACTTTGTTGGAAATTATTTGATTTCATACCTAATTTAAAGACTCGTCTATAGTCACAGTCTATATATTAGACTCAAATCTCATTTTAAGTCAAAATTTAACTAAGCTAAGGAAATTTATTCATGCATTGGATTGAGTATACGTGTATTTTTTTAAAATTTATGTTAAAAGCGATATATTTTCAAATATAGAAAAAAGAACCAAAATATTTACAAATATAGCAAAATATCACTGTTTATCTATAATAGATTGCGATAAACTACTATTTGTGACTATCTGTATCATGATAGACATATAGAATAGCTTATCGTGATTTATCGCAGATAGACTGTGATACTTTATTATATTGTAAATATTTTCAGTAGTTTTATCATTTAAAATAATTCCTCATATATATATATATATTGAAGAAGTGAGGAAAATAAAATTACTTTTTTAAGAAGACTAGTCTAAACATCAATTCGTCTTTATGTCGAGATAGAAATCTTTTAAGATATTTTGCAACTTGATTTGATTTTTTTTCTAAAAACAACCATTTAACTTTAGATGAGTCTTGTCGATGTAGTTTAAAGACTCACTCAATCTTAGTCTATATTCAGCTCAAGTTTACTTTAGAATCCAAACTTTAGTCTATAAATTTTTAATAGGAACAAATTTCGAATCGTTTGGCAATTGCTATACTTGTATACTTCTGAAAAAATATATTTTTGTATATTTTACTTTAAAAATAATAAGCTTCTAATTAATGAAAAACATAGATGCGTAAAAAACTAATTAAAATGTTTGTTAAATAGAAAATAGAAAATCCATAACCTTAATAACTTAATAAAGAACGATATACAATTTATTTTTTCATAATTGAAAGTGTTAACCCAAAACATATTATAATAAAGGTTTCAATGCTTTTAGTTTTAGTTTATTTTTGTTTCTATACTTTCAAAATGTTTGCTTTTTTTCAGTTTATTTTGGCCTGTATATCTTAAAAATGTTTATTTTAATACTTGTACTTTTAAAAAGGGAACATTTTGGTCTCTTTATTTTTACTTTTATTTCACTTATAAAGAGTAACAAAAACAAAGTAACTTTTTAAGAGTACGAGAATCAATATGAATCAAAATTGAAAGTATAAGAATTAAAAAAAAAGTTTGAAACAATTTCAGAAATATAGGAACTAAAATAAACAAAATCGAAAGTACAGAAAATATAGTAGTATTTAAACCTTAAATGTAGATTTTTTAAAAAAAACAATTGAAAAATAGTCCTTTTTCAAATTTCATACCACGTTTGTTGAGAGTGGGATTTCAAATCTAGCAATACATTTCAATTTCTCATGTTAGATTCGTGAGTTAAGCATAATGGAAATTGGGCCGGCCCAACATAAAAGCAAAGAGTTTAAGGCCTGGCCCAAACGGGGGCTTCTCGATTATTCAAGAAAGAGAAGATAAAAACTATTTGAAATAAAATAAAATAAAATAAGAGTGTTGAGAGTGGGATTTGAACCCACGCCCTTTCGGACCAGAACCTTAATCTGGCGCCTTAGACCAACTCGGCCATCTCAACTCTTTGTTACACGTTGCCTGCCTATAAATATATAGTTAATTTATTTTCAACCCAATTGTTCGAATTATAAATTTTTTTAATCCAAATAACCTTTATTAAAAAATAAACCCAACCCAACCATGAAATATTTGGGTTGTGTTAGGTTGGGTTGGGTTGGATTGGGTTGGTTCGGGTTAATCGGATCATTTATCTAAAATTTTGTTCTAAAATTCTAATATAATTATTTTCATATATTTAATTAAGATTAACAACTCAATTTCAATTTATATAGTGAAAATTTTCTTTCTAAAGTACAAAAAAAAACTATTTTTAAGAGTTATTGAAGAATAAATTATTCAAAAAATATTGGAATTAAATAAAATTAAAATCAATATATGTATAAATAATCGTGTTATAAATATTAAAAAATATATATTTTAAAGTTAATAATAAATTCGGGTTGATTTGGGTTATATTAGGTAAACCCATAAACCAACCCAACCCATAAAATGTTCATTTATTTGAACTCAATCCAACCCAAATGAGTTGATAACCCAACCCAAATGGGTTGATCGATTTTTTCACGTTATCGGATTTTTTAAACACCCCTATCACATATAATCACGATATCAAGAATAATAAATAATGTATCAATTTATTCCCTATTATTATATCTTATTCAATGAACTTTTAGTAAATATCAAATTCACTTTTTTATTATTAACTTTTCCAATAATACAATAAAATGTAGCTATAAATTTTAAGTGCATTTTCACATTGTGCTGTTGAATGAAAATTACTTTTATTGTTTTCTGAGTTTTAGTAGAAATCAACCTCATAGAAAAAAGATATAGGGACAAATGTCAATAATCAATTGATACATGTTGCATCAATTAAACTAATAATTATATCGATTTAAATCCTGACATTTTGTAACTGTATCAAATTACACCCTCCTCCACATTTGATTCACTATTATCATCCAAAACATTTGATTTGAGTCAACTAAACTCCTTAATTTTCATAAATCAATCAATAATATTTCATTACGGTTAAGTTTGCAAATCACATATGCATTGTCTCAAACGTGTGTACACTACTCCAAATAATTTTTGTATTTTAAAATAGACGATTACAATGAATGCATGAACAATTCTCAAAAGAAATTCTAACTAAAAGTCTAAATTTATCAATTTATAAAAATTTAGAGATTTAATTAGTAAAATTATAAAATTCCCACCAAGTTTTCCTAAATTGAACAGTATAAATTGATACACTTACAAAAGTTTAGAGTTTAAATTGATACAATTATTAGTTCATTGTTTAAATTGATGCAAACCCTAAAGTTTAGGAATACAACTTGATATTTTCTCAAAATATAAGAGCTAATTTTACAATTGATCAAAACAATAGAATTACATTTAGACAATTGAAAAAATAAAATAAAATAGAACAAGACCTATAGTTTAGAGATTAAATGATATTTTACCTATTAAAAAAACTAGTGATAATCAACCCTGATATTATGTGGCTTGGTTTTTCCTCTTTTTAACACCATAAATCATTTGATCATTAACGATACTCTATACCGGTTGAACTAAACTTATTTTGGCATGATGCAAAACTAACCAAATATTAATAGTTAAATAAATAAATTATTTATTTAATTGAAAAATACTGAAATATGAAAAAAACATAAAGAATAAATGGACGTTAGGAGCTCCAACTAGAATAGATTAGAATAGCTCACTCAAGATATGGAACATATTTCGAAAATAAGTATGAACAATTTTAACCTCCATCTTGTAACACTCTTTATTAGGAGCGGCCATTCAAACCATACAAATCAAACCGTTTCTAAACACTTAACCAAATCGAACAAAAAACTAAACAGAAAAATGTGATTCCATTTAATTTGAAGAAATTTTGAAACCGAATTAATTTGATTCGATTTGATTTCAATTTTAAAAACCAAATTTGAATCCAAACCAAATTTTTAACTAATATACATAAATATATATATTAAAAAAAGAGAAACCATACCATTTTTAATTTAAAGAACAAAACCAAATTTAAAACCGAATCGAACCATTTTTTAATTTAAAAAAATATAACATAGATTTTTTAAAAATACCAAAACCAAATTTGAAACCAAACCAAACCACATATATATAAAAATCTATTAGTATCGATCAATATTTTCTTTTTGCTATTTCTTTAGATAGTTTTTACATTTTTTTTTATCTATAAAAATTTTCCAAAAATTAAATGTATTATTGAAATTTTCGATTCCATCCAAAACTAAGGTGCTTTTGAACATTTTGTTAAAATTCAAAGGCATCATTGAAATTTTAGAAAATTCAAAACTGTCTATTAAAAATACAAATGTCACATATTTTCTGTAACTTAACCTTTAGCCTTGACTAAAATTTCTTTTAAAGATGTGCTACTTTCATAAGACTGGGGGCGCCAAAGTATTTTTTAACAGAACATATATATTACTCATAAAACCAAAAGTATAGAAGGGTTAAAAATGTATGATATTAATATCATGAAGGAATCTGCTGTATTTCAAAGTATAGTTGCTCCAAATATGCATCTCGTCAGTTTTGATCAAAACTAATTTCCAAGTTTTGGCATTCCCGCTTGACGGATAGTTTTTTTAAAAGCCATCTCTCAATCAAAATTTAAGAACAAAGAAATCAACCATCTGGCCTTCTTACTTATTTGATTGAAGACGAAAATGGACAACTATAGACAAAGTTTGAGAACAAAAGAAACAACAGTTGCTCTGTTAACTTGTCCCCAATGTTCTAAAACAATTTCTCAGATTCCCATCAATAAAGGGATGAACTTCAGCAAGTATCGAACACGTGACACAGAACCTATATCTCCAAAGTTCCCATATCAACGCGAATCAAATGGTTTGGAAATTACCATATTGGCGCATTCAAATGGTTCAGCAAATACCATCTACTTCGCAAAATAAATTCCCTGCACGGATCATTCCTTACCGAGTTTGTTCCACAGGCAGGCTACCGAAAAAAATGCCCAATACACTTCCTGCAAACTGTATGGATTAAAGATCATGCTATTTTACAGATTAACAATCAAATTTTACCTTCAAGCACCACATAAAGTTGCACATTTCATGAAGCTATCTCATACTTCTTCCCACTTCTTTCACGAAACCAGAATTTGGATGCGGAAAGCACTGTACTCAATAAAAGTTATACCTCCTTTTAGTAGGTATTATCGAGCTCCATTTATGTAATACAAACTTCCATTCTGCTAAAAAAAGAACAAGGCATGTTCCACCATGATGCTAATACTACCCACGTTCCCCTAGATTCTATTCTCAACACCAGATAATATATATACTTTAGAAAACATGGGCAACAAATAATCACGCTCACTAGTAATATACATATCATTTGAAGACCAAAATACACCTCGGATGCAGGGTTGATAACATGAATTGTTGATCAAATGGTCTTAAGAAAGAGATAAGATTTATAATGTTACCTCAAAAATGAGAAAATAAACGTCGGCCCTCTCAGCAGTAGTCAAATATGCATATATTTTGTCCTGGCCTATTAAACACGTGACAAACACCGAAGTAGTGCAAGCTCACCCAATATGAAAAAGTAGAAGAGACGTTGAACTGTCTTTTATAAGAATCTATTATAAAAAATGTGCAAATCAAAAGTCAAACTATACTTGAAGAAGTCACAAAAAAAGTACCTACCTCAACCCTTTTCTCCTCTAATAATAATGATGAAAGGGAGATGATACAGTCAACACAGCTGTGAGATAGCAAAAAAAGTTTCACCAATACTAACAAAGTAACTTGAGGACCAAAGCATACATTCATAAGCTTCGAACATGAAGAGATCTACCTCAATTAGTCCCAAAGCTCAGACCTCCCACCAACACAGTTCATAGTTATGGGCGCACTGGACTTCTAGATGATCTCCTGGGACCACGTCTTACAGGGGATTTTGACCTGCTCCGATCGCGATACCTATCTCTACCTCCATCTCTTCCATTCCTAGACCTCCAATCCATTCCTCTTATTTCATCACGGCCACCTCTTCTAGACCTTACACGATCTCGGTCTCGTTCGCGATACCTATCTCGATCCCTGTCTCGCTCTCTGTCACGATATTTGTCGTCACTAGAGCCACTTCTCTTTCTTCTCTCAAGCTCTTCTCTCTGCTTCCTCCGTTCTTCTGCCTCTCTCTCCCTAACTAATCTTTCTTCTTCCCTTGCTTTCTCCTTTGCTTCCTGCCAGGTGACACCCACTTAAACATATTTCATCAAAAAGAAAAATGGTTTAACTCTCATTTAGTTTTAGGAATGCCTTACCTTGTGCTCAGTGATGAAATCTCTGACCATACCATAACCAACGTGCTGCTTACCTGTGACGTGAGACTGAACTCTCTCTGCAGCATCATTTGCTACAAGAAAAGAACCACATATCTCACAAAGGGCCATTTTTTTCTCTTGAGCAAGCATCAGTACCTTGTCATTTTGGGTTTGTTGAGTCAAGGCTGTTTTTTCAGTATTGAGTGAATCCACCTGAAAAGAAGAAAATATAAGTCCAATAAGAATAACTGTTTCTATCCCCTACTGACTAATTTCTTGTTTTTTGGATAGAGTAGTTCTAGAGATGTCCTGTTTTTCAATGTGGAATGTAACCAATATACACTAAGTAATATAAACTACATTGTGAATTTGTGATTTATGCAAATGTTTAATGGGAGAGATTCTGGAATTGCTCCTCATTTTTTTTGGATAAGAGGAATTGCTCCTCATTTAAGTCATTCATTTCAAATAATGTCTATTCAATGGTGTCTGGAATGCTGAAGGGAACCCAGCTTGGATAAGCACCTTTCTCATCAGTGCTTCAGCTTCATCAACTTTACCCGCTTCACCAAGGGCCTCCACCTGTTCCAATAAATTCTTTATTTTTTCCTCCAGCACAGATAATTGCTCCGACTTCTCGGCTGACAGTGGAGTGGGTGGTGCAGGTTCAACCTCTTGGGCAAGACGCTCTCGTCCACGCCTAACACGTCGATCCAAGTCCATTACCTGTTTAAATGATTGTAGTTTCCATTAAAAGAGAGAAATAGAGTACAGACATCAGACCTACACCATCAATCTTAAGCATATAGCACTAACCAATTTCTCACAAAACTGAGCAAGTTCAGCCTCAAATTTGGGAACGTAAGCATCATGCCTGGGTGACTTTTCAAAGCTGAGATATTCAAAAATAAAATTAAGAAAACATTAATAAAAGATAAGAATTTGTGTATTTCTTTTATAACTACAGTTAAAATGCATTCATTTTAAACATATTTCAAAGCATGTATTAACTAATTCCATATGTAGAAACGGATAAGAATCTGAAGAAACTTTTTATTCCTGGAAAACCAAAGATACGCTCAAAATAAGCACATCGGTAAGACCAAACAATGTTTCAAGATGCCCATACTAGATGTCAATAATGCTGCTCAAGCCATCCAAGAAGATTACTTCCTTTCAGGAACATTACTCTTCCAGTTTAAAAGAAATTAGTAAAGTGAAGCTCTTCTATCCATAAAAATGACGCGATACTTATGTCAAAGGAATCAGAAAGATATTTCTCAGATTCATAGCTCCAAATAAGGCAACATATAATAGAAACCACTAATTCAATTGATTCACAAACTATGTAGAGAGAGGGAGAAGCCCCAGGTTCAAGCTTCACACAGAGAACATTAACACAAGCTGAAGCTGTTGATCTGCCTTTTTCCTTAATGTCCTTACTCTTTGCATTTGTCAGAGGATACTCAAAGGCCTTCTGCCCACATCCTCCAAATGCAAAGGAGCATCACCATGCCCTCACGAACATCGTGTTCATGGTGATGAAGTTGCTACCATGGCGTGTACCTTAATAAAGATGCGCACCATAATTGGGGTTGGCAATGAAAGTGAGAGGCAACCCACTTCTCGCCATAGCATGAACCTTAATAATAACACTTTATACTATCAAAGAAAAGTAACTGAAAAGAGATGAAGGTATCACACAATTAAGAAATTATACATCATAAGATAGGCTTGAAATTAAGCATATAAATTTAGGACTCATTTCTATTTGCAAGCTATTTCTTTCCAAGTTGCTTCAATGTACTATATTTTTCCGACCTTAAAATTCATCGACAACATTCATGAAGATTGAAAATAATTAGTCCATAATGCTCCAATTGGAAAATAAAGCACAAATCTCACAACAAGATACTCCTTTTCTATTAAGAGAAGACCATATGATGATTTTTTAAATTCCACGAGGGGAAGATATGTACATGCATACAACATGTAAGAATGTAGTAATAGTGTAATATACAACCAGGAATTGATAAAACGACATCACGAACAGGAAACTGGAACGTGGATGTATAAAACAACAGACAATCACCACCCATGAAAATCAAGCCCATCAAATGTTATTATCTTATATTTCCCAGAATATAGCAAGTGCAATTTGCAGACCTCTAAAGAAAGTAGTCAAAATATAAATAGCGAAAACAGAAGCTTTGTTTTATGACCACATGCAATAACAACTACTAAATCTATTATATAAAGAAGATAAAAATTCATGACACGAAGCTTTTTTATTATGAAAGATTCATGACACAAAGCTAGCAGAGGGGTTATACAAGCACTCAAATTTGGAACTTGGTTGTCACCTTTCTTTCAATTTCTGGTCATGTATCCTAGGACAAGGACCTGATACAAAAAGCAGAAACAAGAATTCAATCTTAGATACAAATTACTCAACAGTATAAACCGATAGTCTGCAAGGAAAAGGTTTCTTAGTTAAAATAGGGGAGGGAAAACAAAATTCTGCAAAGAAAAGATAAACCAACATATATTTGTCTTTACTATTTAAGCAGACCTATAAACACAAATCAGAATCTTATCAGATAAGAATAAACATTGAGAAGTAATAAAACAGCATATGAAAACATACACAGAATAAGCATTTTACCATTATCTTCAACAACTGCTACTGACTTCTCCTTATTGGACTTTGTTCACTTAGAAATTTCACATAGACCAGAGTTATGCTTTTAACATAAAAAAGAAAACAACGCACCAAGGTCGCTCCGAGTATTTACGAAAAGATCATGTGGGCAAAACCGAACCATATAGAACCCGCAGACCTCCTTATCATCCCACATAACTTCCTTGTATCCTCTTCGTTCTTCCTCTGTTAAATTACGCGCTAGAAAACCAAAACAATTGCAAAATTAGTCACTTAGTTTGAAGCAAAGACAACTTTCACCACAGAAATTTGAAGGAGGAGATGAGACACACGAAAATACAAGAAAGCAACAAGAAAGATCAAATGGCAACAAGAAATCTGAAGAAAACGAAAAAGAAAATTACAAATAAGAAAACCCATGTTGGTAATTAGAAAAAGGGAAACATAAAGTGAAAAATTGCACGCCTGGTGGATAGTACCCACATTCCCTTCCAAATTCCTCTATACTAACAGAGACATTTCTATTCCTCTCTAACTAGATACTCCATAAAATCAATAATCAATAACACATAATGGAATCAAATTGGAACGAAATTTTCCGCAAAATCAAAAGGACGAGTTTGATCAGATGAGAACCTGAACCCATGAGTTCATCCAGAAGAGCTCTCTGAGCATCCATGTTGTGGAAATATTTTCCAAAGGAACACAGAAGAAGGGAAATCTATGACTTGAAGAAAAAAAACCTAATTCAGCAACTCTTTGAAGTTTTGAGAATCTATGGAAAAGAAATTGTGTGGTGCTGATGCTAGGGTTTGAACGCCAACAAGAACAAAAATAAGGAATACAAAAATTCTACGTTTTTATATCTAATAATAGGGGTGAAGAGCACCGAACTAACCGGACGGTTCGGATCTGGTTTAGAGTTTGATAGACCGAACCGGTCCGGCTTTAGCCGACTCGGTTAGGGGTTAATTGTGCCTTGCCAACTTTTATTAGCTCATTTTTCAACTTCTTTTAGTTTGTGAACTTGTGAAGTAAGATCTTTTATTGTTTTTTGTTTATCTTTTGAAGTTTGTTATTTCATTTGTGTGCATACTTTTCATGTTTTTATTTATTTTTGGTTATACATATACTTTTCCTGTTTCAATTATTTTTATACATTTAGTTTAAGTCATTTGTGTTCTATGTTTCAGTTTTTTTTTTTTTTTTTTTTTGGATTTTTAAAATAATGTGAAGATTCACTGAAAAATGAAGTTATTATATAGATGTTTCATAATCTTGTTGAGGATAATTATGACGTACCAAAGTCAATTAATTTATGATATTTTAGAATTACTTATAAATTATTTGTACTAATTATAAATAAGGTTCCCTTTAATTAAAATTATAGATCTACCCGAGCCTCTTCCTCCAATTCCAACACCCACATCACCAACATGCAACGGTGACATCCACAACTACAACGATTATTTCCATCGATGGTGCATTAGTTCTTGAAGACACTCGATAACTGACAAATCAAGTGACATTTCTCATCCAGTACAATTTGAGATGCACCAAAATATTGGGAGTTAATGTTTATAAATTTAGTTTTCATAAATATATAAAAACAATGCATTAAATCCACAAGCCCCTTATGTATGCAAGCCATAAAACACTGTTTACATTGAATTGACCATATATACCAGTAATGAATAAACAAAAGCCCCAACCTCGCAAACCATATATAAAATATACGTGGGGGGGACCCTCGTGAAAGTCTCTTAGGAGGTATTTGACTCACCAACATGAGTTAATTGAGTTTGTATAATATACCAACTAATTGTTTGGTCCATTAACTTTAGAGTTGAGTTGGTATATTTTATCAACTCATCTCAACTCTCCCTTCTTCCAATGTTTTGAATGACTACACTCCGAGAACCAACTTTGACGAACACTTTGACATGGCCAACTTGTTGGGTTGATGCCCTAAAGTCTCTTGTCCTGTAGTTTGTAAACAATTTGTACGAACGCTTGTGATGTATAATATATGATATTTTACTTCACTTCTTGATTTTGCTCAGTTGTTTGCTTTACCACAAACAAATAAACCTAAAATCCCTGGTTATCTGTATGTAACTTAAGCATGTATGTGGTGACATACAAGTGGATCACGTCTTAAAAGATAACCAAAATGGCCTATAGTATATGGATATAGAAGGGAAACCTTATCTTGGTAACGCTACAGATGCGACCCGCTTTGTGGAATGGTCACAAGTATTGTGACTTGTCACAAATGGTATGATCTTGATCATTTGTGTAGGGAACATGCAAGCGGGGGCGTCCTATACAAAGAGTTTGTATAAGCCTGACCACAAAATGTTAACGTCTCGTTATATAACAACGTTCATGACAGAGACTTCACTTCACTAGGATGACCATAGGTAACATGACCTCAATCTTGAATGAGTTGGGAACTCGTACCATTGAGGGCGGTCCTTTAATTTGTATGGGTGCGAGTGGCCAGGTCGCCAACTCAAACCTACCATTTTGGGGATTCTTCTAATTTGGGAGCTGGGAACTCAGCTACACAGGATGTAATCTACTCATTCCCCGAAGCAGGGGCAAGTAGATAGATACCTCCCTTAAGGGTTGATTTCAGGGCTTGAACGATGTGGCGCCATACACCTTCTCTTAGCCCGAGAGTAGGTGTTCACACATAGTTGGACTATGTTGTATTGTTCATTAGAGGAATCAATGGTACTTAAGGAGTGAGATGTAACTATAGGGGAAAAACGGTAAATTGGCCCAGCTGTATTTACGAGCATCTGTGAAGGGTCATCGTACTCATGATTGGTTATATCTGATGGACACAAAAATATAGTTGTGGTAAGAAGAGTTCAACTATAGATTATGTATTATATTTGATATAACATATAGTTTAATATAAATAAGATATGATAAGTTAGTTATCATATTTATTTATGTTAATTTTTTAAAAATTTTCCTAATTTCTCTCCAACCACCTTAGTGGATGGTTAATTAATTTTTGTGGCAATTGGAATAAATGGAAAATAGTTTTCTTTTCTTCCATACAATCAAGAAACAGTACATGATTGAAGGCCATTTTCTATACGATAGAAAAATCACAGAATCATTCTGTGTGTTCTTCCTTAATCTTCTTCCTCCTTCAGACTAAAACTCATCCTCCTAACCAAAATAGTCAGAGCCCACAACTCCCAGACTCTCACCCTGAGTATAGCGAAAGCTCCTAATGGTTGTGTCTTCTGTTTTGGTTCGTGAAGTTCTTGAAGAAAATTTTCAAGGTTTGTTATTTCGAGGTTCGTGATAGATCGAGAGATATACAAGAAGAAGGGTTCTTCAAAAGTAGTATTCTTGAACTCTATTTCTTTTTAACAAGCATACTGTAATTTATTATTGAATACATATCTTGTATATTTACTGTAAATATAATTTTTTTCAATCAAAATAGAATTTGGACGTTTAGCTTCTACTCAAAGATCTCTTTAAAACATTACATTGATTACTAAAATGATGGGAGAGATTAAACTAAAAAAATCATGACAGAAGAAAAATATAGAGCAAAAATAGAAGGAAGAAGAAAAAGAATAAGAGAATGACGAAGATGAAATTCATAGAAAAAAATTAGGAATAAAAGGTTTTGATTTCTCTTTGGTTCCCATTTTATTTAACCATATTTTTGTAAGAAATGCAGTTAGTTAATTGTTGTTCATTACAAAAAGAAAAATAATAAAAACAAATAAAATAAAGAAACACAAACTTAAAAAAAAATATATGTTGAAAAATTGCTAATCATATTTAATTAAAAAAGGTAGAATTATTTAATAAAAAAAGTTTCAAAACAAAAATAATAATCGTAAAAGTAGATTATAAACTCAACTATGCACCCCAAACACAAACATATAAACTCAGACAAAACAATTCTACACCTCAAATACAAACATATGAACTCCACAGATATATGAACTTCACATAATTCTATATCTCAATTCAGTGTTCTAAACAACCCCTTATAGTTGTCATTGTAATTTGTAGTTGTCATTGTAATTTGTAGGTTCTGTCGACTTGGGTATAAAAAACAAAGCTCTTGAAGAATAAAAGAAATGGGTAGTGGTTTTTCGTCGTTGAGGACTCTATTTTTAGGGTTTATGATCATAAATGGGAGTCCAACAAAGAAGTTATAAACATCATTTCAAGTTTGCCTTGTTCCTAGGAGACCATGGCCACTTCATCGTTTATTTAGCAAATAACGACTTTTGCTTCTAAACAACTCAAACTTGTGTTTGAAATGGAGCCTTTTTTTTGTTTTTTTTGTTTTTTGTTTGTTTGACTGCAAATCATGTGATTTAACGATTTTGCATAAAAATCTTATAGAATGATTCGTATATAATCTTTGCTCATTGATGTTTATCTTATGGGAGTGTCTAAAAAGAAAAATTTATTAAGGACTGAAAGAGAATAACTTAAAAAATAACTTTCTGATTTCAAAATTATGTAGAGATGTCTTTGGCTCAACCTAAGAATCCACAACTACAAAATTAGGGATACGGTGTCAATCAGACAACCAACATTGTATCGATTGTTATTGATCAACATAGGTTTTTTATCATACGATGACAGTCATATATTATGTCAGATCGACATGAAATGTATGCTTGACATTAAAAATTAGTTACTAAGTTATTATATGTACGTCATGGATACCAATATCTAGAGGTGTGGAAAGAGTTGAGGTCTTCCTACCTAGAGATGTTCGTCATCATTTTTCTTAAAAATTTAATAAAAAAGAACTTTGCACACGTTCTAACGAACAATTTTTTTCTCCCTTTTCCACCCATATGTGAAACAATCAATACTTGTATTATATACATAACACACCAACAAACTTCATTAATCAATATTTAGCACTTCTATTCAGCATAAACCACAGTTCCAATAAACTATATTGAGAGACATTCAATATTTTTATTGCACACACATCACACTCCCAACATATTGCATTCAACACTTCTATATTAGACACAAATCACAATTAGCAACATCTAACAATTCTATTGAATAAAAAATGCCAAAAAAAAACCCTGAATTTAACAGATCTCACATACTTACATCAATTCTATGAACAAACACATAAAAGAGTAGCCCTTCACATATTTAAAATATATATTCATATAATATATACACACTATTCTATTCAAACATTGTAAATTTCTTTCTTGTTCATATGCATTTTTTTTCCGTTAACCTACATATAAATAAATAAACATAACCTACAACTAAACTATAAATTCCATATAACATAAGGATGAATAAAAAACACCTACAACATTGCATAGTTTTGCTATATTTTGTGTATATATTTACAACATTACATATGTGTACTAGAGTTTTGCAATATTTTGTGTATAAATAAATAAACATAACCTACGAATAAATTATAAATTTCATTATAACATAAGGATGAATAAAAAAACACTTACAACATTATATATGTGTACTAGAGTTTTGCAATATTTTGTATATATTTTTACACATAGTATCGAAAACACTATATATAAAAAAAATTAGAAAACAATATACTTTAGATATCGATTTGATCAATGCAATTTTGATAGAGTATATTAAAATATAGCCAAAACAATTTTATCTTTATAGATTTCCAAAGTGTATTAGAGTGATGTTGGAGAACATGTTTAGCTTATCAAACTTTTAATCCTCTAAATAGTTTAAAACATTAGAATAACATGATTATAAAAGTTAAATATTAAGAGTTTAAGTAACTTATATATTCAGGACTCTCTGAATACTAAAAGAAAAATAGCTTTCAGTGACGAGTAACCGCATTGCTAAAAGTAAAAAAACTGCGTTAAAAGTATTAGCAATGTGTAAAAGCGTGTCGATGTGAATGTTGCAGTAGCCGCATAGTCAAAAGTTTCAGTGATATACTATGCGCCGTTAAAACATGACTTTTACTGATGCTAACTCGTTACTAAAAGCATACTTTTAGCAACACATATTTTGTCGTTATTTGTGTTATATAGTGATGTTGAAGATTCGTCTCTAAAAGTTAAGCTTTAGTAACATATAAGATTGTTGTCAAATCTGGATCAATGGTCATTGCAAGTATCCTTTGCAATATATGTAAGTGTCGGAAAAAGTATTTGATTAATTAAAGAACTAATTTTCAATTTAATATGTAAACATGTTATGAGTAGTACAAAACTAAACTATAATATCTGTTGAAAACCAAAATTATAGGGTTACTGATCGATATCGAAGAAGGTTGACTAACAAATATCTATATGGATATAATAAAAGTAATAAGATATTTTCATACACAACTTTCTACAAACATAACAATTAACTCTTTTGCTTCAACAAAAGTAATATAATTATTCGTCCCTCCATAAGCTAGTCAACTTACAAAGATTAAAAAAAAAAGTGGTAACTATAATAAGTATAAGACTCTAAAACTGTAAATTGAAATTACTTGTTGATCCTAAATAATTGTCTTTTTTAGCTTACATACTTCAAGAAGTTTCATCGTCAATTTCACCACACTTACTTTTTTCTAATGAAGTTGTCGACTTCACCACACCCAATTTGAACTCAAGCATCTTCCTACTTCCGTCCTGAAAGTTTTTAAACTAAGAGGAAAGACTAATAAATTTCAAATTCATTTGGCAAAATGTATAAACATAAACACAAAGGCACACATAAACAACTTAACATAAACTCAACAAGTTAATGATTCTCATGAAATTAAAACACAATAACTAGAATTTTGTAAAATATATAAACATAAACCAAAAAACTTATAAATACATCCAACTCAATGGAAACCATGAAAAAACTTAACGAAAAATTCACTTGAAAAACTTATAAAAAACGTAAGATACTTATAGAACCTTAACTAAATATTCCAGGATTGACCGAAACATAACAAAAGAAGAATTGCAAGTATTTATAAACTAATTTGAACGCTTAAAACCAATTTGAAAGAGCGAAAGGGTAATGATACTCATTGAATCTTAAGAACAACTTCGAACTTGTTGGCTAGCATTCGAAAGCATCCAAACTCACAGATTTAAACCTTAAACGCTATGGGTAATTTGATTTGAGCTGAAATTGGAGTGTGAGTAGCACCAGGAAGTCGAACCCAAGGTTAAAAACGTCGATGGAAGATGCTAGAGCTCGTTGAAAAGAAAGGACACCATGCTACGAACCTAAATGAAGTGGGCACTCGCGTCAAAAGTTAGATCTGGAGGTTTCATTGTTGTCGCACTTCCTGAAAGCGAGGGAGATTCGTGGGTTAGTTAAGCACACCATCAACGCGTAGACTAGGCCACATAAAAATTGGTTGCTAGAGTTTGTAAATCATTGCTGCAACTCATCGTAGGTTCATCGATCTGCAAGTAATCTGGGATTGATGGAGAACAAGATACTAAGCAAAGAGGATAACATAGGAACTTTCAATAGAGAGGGAGGGGGAGAGGGTTTGGATTCTTTCTTTCTTTCTTCAATAGAGAGGAAGGGAGAGAGGAAAAATAGATAAAGGGTGGGAAAAAGACAATGTGAGGGGAAAGGGGGAGGGAAACGAAAATTTAATGAGGTAAAATATCATTTTAGTTTTTAACTATTTCCCTTTTTTTTTAAAAAAAAAAAAAAAAAAAAAAAAACCTTTATTGGCGAAGTAACATATTGTTAAAGATCAAAACATTTTGTGACATACGATAAAATGTCACAAAAAAATTTAGTAACATTGATTTCGACTTTGCCGCTAATAGTTGTTTTTTGTGACATATTTTCAGGCGTGTTGCTATAAATTAACGTTTAGCGGTAAGTTTTGGCTCCAAGGCCCTTGACATATTTATTCTTAATTTCTCCCATGTTATTAAAAGCTATAAATAAGGATGTTGGTTCCATAATATTGCAGTTATATAATCTTTATCTTCTTAACTTATGGGATTTTAACATGATCAATCTCGACTGTTTAATTAATTAATAGAAGTATTGGTTGATTAGGTGAAATAAATTCTTCAAGATAATTCTCTCTTGTGTGTTCTCCACTTTTTATTTTATGTTTTTGTTTCGTTTTTAATCCCATTCCACCTGTTGATTTATTTTTTAAACATAAAATTGGGTGATTGTATCTATGGTACTTAAGTGAATTGGAATCCCAATTATTTGAATGTTTTATCAATATATTAAAATTTGACATTGCACATTTGCAACTTCGTATGGATGTAAACATGGGCGGAGCTACGTAGAGGTCGGAGGCACGTGACCCCCTCAATTTATCCATCTTTTGTATTTTTAGTATAAATTATAAAGTGATATATATATATATATATATATAAGTTTAACATAAATAACAATATTGGTGCTATCTTGTTGGTGTGGAGTGTGTGGTGAAATGTAAGGGTTCAATTCCTATACCTTATTAACATTTTATTTGAATTTTAAATGACTTTTTACCATCATCTTTAATGGATTTTTAAATTTTAAACTCTTGTAAATCCTAATAAAAGGAAAGTTGGTCAAACAATGTGCTCTTTAAAATATAATGTGTCTTTTTTTTTTTTAATAAATAAATAGTCAAACAATATTTTCTTTTTTATCGGCAACAAAACCGAATAGTTTATAAACTTTTTTTTTTATTTTCGAAATTAATTTTTCAATCTCAACTCTCAAGAACATTTTATTAAAAAGATTTTTTCATTTTTTTTACATAATTTTTATATTTACATTACGCTATATATATTTTCATTTGCTTCCATGTTATTTTTACATTCACATTACTCGTATAAGTTTTTAAAATTAATGTCAAAGTTCAAGCTAGAGGATTATCTGTTGTCACTCGTATGGATATACAAGCTTGACAAGTAAGTTTTAAAATATTCTTAGACTTTAAGTTTTGATGATTTTAAATCTATATAATAGAATGTAATATTCTTATTATTAATACTTTTGTAGAGTCAATTCAAAATTAATATGAAGAGAGTATAAAAGAAAAATTTGTAGAGGCATTGTTTTCAAAGAAAAAAATGTTTTGGATTCTGATCAATCTTATACAGAAATAAATCTAGAAGAACTACCTACAGATTTTGGTCTAAGATATTGTGAATGCAATGAATTTAGTCAAAATTTGTAAAGAAATACTGCAAAAAACAAAAGAATTTGATTAGGATTCGTTGTTGAGTATGGTTCATAATTTATGTCATAGCCATGATATTGAAGTTCTTAAAATAGATATCATATTTCTAATTTGAGGATGGCAAAGGCGAAATTCTCAGCTAGTTACAAATTTACATCATTATCGTGTTGAAGTTTTCTATGTCATCATTGATATGCAACTTCAAGAGCTGAATAATCATTTTACAAAAATAAATACTGAATTGCTTCTCTGTGTGACATGTCTAAATCCATTAGTTTACAAATTACTCACTTTGACATTGATTTTACCTGTTGCCACAACTAGTGTAGAGAATATTTTCTACTATAAATATTATGAAGACTTGATTGCGTAATCAAATGGGAGGTCAATAGATGAATGATTGTCTTCTAACCTATATTGAAAAGGATTTATTTGATAAGTTAGATAATGAAGTATCATGGATCGGTTTCAAAACATGAAAACTCGTTGTTGAATGAGAAATTTTTGGTCGATCACAAATTGCCACGTCATTTCTCAAAATTAATAACAAAATTCCAAATAATCGAATTTGGGACCAATTAGAAGTTGACATGTGTCCCAAATTGAAGTTGAAGACAAGTTCAAATGATGCCATGTGTTTTTATCACAAGCGTTAGATTGAGTAAAATTAATTTGGCCTAATTTGATATTATAATTTGGATTATAGTCCAGTTAGCCCAAAAATGGGCTTAATTTGTTGCCAAAGAATGCCCAAGTCCAACTAATTAGGCCCAAAGGCCAGACCCATAGATCAACCAAGCCCAAGCTAGTCCTATAAATAGAGGAGTTCTCTTCATTTGTAGGGGTCAACAATTCTACACTCTAGAGAGCTTAAAGGAAATTCTCTACAATTAAAAGACTCTTTGACTCTTGAAGCTGACCACGCTTGAAGAATAAAGTCTTTTGGAGATACAAGCATTCTGAAAATCGAAGTCCTTTGAAGATACAAGCATTTTGACCATGTTTGAAGGCTGAAGTCCTATGAATATACAAGTATTCCGAAGACTGGAGTTCTTTGAAGATACAAATATTCTGAAGACTGAAGTCCTTTGAAGATACATGCATTCTGACCATGCTTAAAGACTGAAGTCCTTTGAAGATACAAGCATTCTTCCAAGACTCCAAGCTCAAGAATATCCACACACTCTGCCTCTATACATCTTGCGTACACATTCAACTGAGAGAGAATCAGAGGATCAAGTACTAGAGATTGTACCACGTTGCATCAAATCAACATCAACATCAACACCAACTCAAGTTCAACTCCATGAAACAAGTTTCTACGAAAGCCTTGTGCGAACACTAATCCTCCAAGAAGATCATCAAGCCCAAAGGTCGATCATCCAAGAAGATCAACAAGCCCAAAATTCGATCGTCCAAGAAGATCATCACGCCTAAAGGCCGATCATCCAAGAAGATCAACAAGCCCAAAGGCCGATCATCCAAGAAGATCAACAAGCCCAAAGGCCGATCATCCAAGAAGATTATCAAGCCCAAAGCCCGATCATCCAAGAAGACCAACAAGCCCAAAGGCTGATTATCCAAGAAGATCAACAAGCCCAAAGATCGATCATCCAAGAAGATCAACAAGCCCAAAGGCCGATCATTCAAGAAGATCAACCAACTTAAGACTATATTTCATTTTGGAATCATCAAAATATTATGTATTAGAGATTGTATTCACTTTCCACAAAATTAATACAAATACAAAGTTCAAGTTCCAGGAAGTAAATTTCTCTTGAAATCTCATGTGAACAAATTGGCACGTCCAGTGGGACATCTCTACCTCTCATCTCTCTCGTCATCTAAGTCAATAAATCTACAAATGGCACCAAAGAAAACCGCATCTAAAGCTACCGCCACAAGCGACACTTACATAAGCTCTGTCAAAACAGAACAACTGATGGAATCTCCTAAAAGTGGGATCGTCATCAGAGAAACTTCCTTGTTCGACAGCTATGCTTCTACTTCTGATCCATCAGATAAAGAATCGCACTTTGATGCAGTGTCTGTCATGGTAACTGATGTAATGGTTGAGTCGGTCATGGCAAAGATAGAGAGAGATAAATTTCCTAATGAAAGCTATAGAAGAGCGAGATCATGAAATCGCTATTTTAAAAGATCAAATACAGGCTCGAGAAACTACTGAGTCGAGTCAATCTCCAGCTACAAAGCCAATGACAAAGAAAAGACTATTTTGCAGGAAGACCAGCCACAACAATCTAAAGAAACTCTATTTACAGAGAACCTTTGAGCGGAAGCGGATCGTCCAAATCCCATTTCGATTGAAAGCATACATTTATAGTCAACAAGAACAAATTATGCATAAGTCATAAATTACAACATGCTTTCTAAATTAAAAACAAAGTTTAGATATTATACCTTTGAAGAACTGTTCTTCAAGTTAATCCCTCGATCGTACTCATTTACGAACGTGTCGAACAAGTCACGAACTCCCTCGAACAGCAGCAAACAACAACTTGATCCTCGAACCAAACAGGACACTACCACTTGGTGACCTTGCTATTCTCGGTGTGAGAATCCAAAAGTGGTGGGCTATGACTAATTTTGGTTAGAGGAAAGTTTAGAGTTAAAGGAAGAAGACGATCGAGAAGAGAACAACGTTGTCATGTAGATGACGAAGTCTGTCGCGTAGACTATGTTACTCGATTGTTTAGTCTCTCAAGTAATCGTGTAGAAAACTTTCTCTTACTCGGTTGTGAAAGCTTATCACTGGAATAATAAAAATAAATTTTTATTTATCCCACTTTTGCCATAAAACTAAATAACTACCCACTAAGAGTGGTTATAGAGAAAAAAGATAATTGTCAAATAATTAATAATTATAAATAAATATGATAACTAACTTATCATATTATAATTATAGCCTATAACTTTAATATTGCAGCATATACAATATATAAACCATAGTTATTTTTCTCTATTTTATGACATTTAATATAAATCATATTTATATTAAATTTAATAACTATGAATCTAATTCATAGAAAATATATTTAAATCATATTCAAATATTTGTTCCTCCAATTAAACAATAATGTATCAAATACATTATATCAATAATATCAAATATATTGAATTAATTTAATTATATCACATATAAACAAATTAACTATGAATTAGATTCATAGTTAATTAAACAATAATGTATCAAATACATTATATCAATTATTAATTTGAATATTTCAAATTAACCCAAAAACTGATTCTCAACCTAAATCCATTAAGCTACCAAGAGGACCTCATGGACCTGTAGCTTGAAGCTCCAATGGTACGTGAATAACTGATTAAACACTTTAATCACATTATCCACCATCTTTAACTACTGGGCACTCTACTAAAGACTGATAGCTGCACTCTTCGCACTACAGATATATTTCTGTGTCCATTGGATATAACCAATCAACAATACGATGACCCTTCACAAATCGCTCGTAAGTACAACTGGGCCAATTTATCGTTTTGCCTCTGTAGTTACATCTAACTCCTTAGGTACCACTGAATCCTCTAATGAACAATATATCATAGTTCTACTATGAGTGAACAATTTTTGGGCCATGAGAAGGTGTGGCGCCACATTGTTCAAGTCCCGGAATCAGCCCTTAAAGGAGCAATTTATCTACTTACCCCTACTTCGAGGAAGGAGTAAATTCCGTCTTGTGTAGCTGAGTTCCCAACTCCCTAGTCAGACGAATCCCCAAAGTGGTAGATTTGAGTCAGCAATCTGGCCTCTCGCACCCATGCAAATCAAAGGATCGCCCTCATAGACAGGAGTTCCCTACTCACTCAGGATTAAGGTCATGTAACCTATGGTCATCCTAGTGAAATGAAAGTCTCTATCATGAATGACGTTATATAACGAGACTAAACATTTCGTGGTTCGGTCTTATACGAACTCCTTTATATAGGATATCCCCGTTCGCATGTCTCCACATGAACGATCAGGATCAGACTAATTTTGTAACACTTTACAATACTTGTAACATCTACAAAGCGGATCATATCCGTAGTGTCACCAGGATAAGGTTTCCTTCCTTTATCCAAATACTACAGACCATTTAGGTTATCACTTAAGGCATGATTCATAAGTATGTCTCCACGTATATGCTTAAGTTACAACGATAACCAGGGATCTTAGTTTATTGGTTTGTGGTTAATGCAACTAAAAAATCTCATATTTAATAGACAATAGTGAAGAAAATATCTCGTATTATTACATCACAAATGTTTGTTCATACATGTGTTTACAAACTACAGAACCTTACGAGATTTAAGGCATCAACCCTAACACAATAGATCATAGTCCCACTATGACTAAACCCCTCTCGGGCCAAGAGAGGGTGTGGCGCCACATTGTTCAAGATCCGGAATCAACTCTTAAGGAAGCAATTTATCTACTTACCCCTGCTTCGGGGAAGGAGTAAATTCCATCTTGTGTAGCTAAGTTCCCAACTCCCTAATCAGACGATTCCCCAAAATGGTAGGCTTGTTGAGTCGGTGATTTGGCCACTCTCACCCATGCAAATCAAATGACTGTCTTCATAGGCAGGAGATCACAACTCACTTAGGATTAAGGTCATGTTATCTATGGTCTTCCTAGTGAAATGAAAGTCTCGATTATGAACGACGTTATATAACGAGACTAAACATTTCGTGGTTTGGTCTTATACAAACTCCTTTATATAGAATATCCTCGCTCGTATGTCTAATACATGATGATCAGGATCAGATCATTTATAGCACTTTACAACAATTGTAACACCTAAAAAGCGGGCCATACTCGTAGTGTCATTAGGATAAGATACTCAATCTTATCCATATACTACAGACCATTTAGGTTATCACTTAAACACGATCCACTTATATGTCTCCACATACATGTTTAAGTTATAATGATAATCATGTATTTTAGTTCATTGGTTTGTGGTTAATGCAACTAAAATATCATATATTTCATATACAGAAGTGAATAAAATATCATATATTATTAAATGATGTAGAGTGTACAAGATAATCAAATTACAAGTACACAAAATAATAAACTAGGGCACAAATAAGCCCAGTACAAGATCTTCACAGATCAGTCAGGAATTTTCTGAGCCAAACGGACTCCTTAGCAGCTTCACAAGCCGCTACATACTTGACCTCCATGGTAAAGTCCGCGATGCACCCCTGCTTGGTGCTTCGCCATACTACAACCCTTTCGTTAAGAGTGAACACTAATCCTTAAGTGGATTTCTGATAATCCCTATCAATTTGAAAATCAAAGTTAGTGTATCTTGTAAGAATCAAATCCTTAGAACCATACATAAGCATATAGTCCCTCGTTCTCCATAGATACTTGAGGATGTTTTTTACGGTTGTCCAGTGATCATATCCTGGATTAGACTGATATCTACTGAGTATCCCCATTACATAGCAGATGTCAAGTCTAGTACATAACATTGCATACATCAAATTACCCACGACAGATGCATATGGGACCCATCTCATTTTCTCAACCTCTTGAGGTGTCTTAGGACACTGTTTCTTAGACAATGTAACTCCATGCCTAAAAGGAAAAAGGCCCCTCTTGAAGTTTTGTAGTGAGTAATCAATATCATGTCAATGTACAATGCCTGAGACAGTGCTAGCATTTTGAACTTACGATCCCGAAAGATCTGGATACCAAGAACAAACCGAGCCTTTCCTAAATCTTTCATTTGGAATTAGGTCGCTAGCCAGTTCTTAACTGAAGTCAATAAGCCTATATCATTCCCAATGAGTAAGATATCATCTATATATAACACTAGAAAAACTACTGAACTGTTGATGATCATCTTGTTGACACAAGGTTCATCAATGTTCTGATCAAATCAATAAGATTTGATCACAGTATCAAACCTTATATTCCAAGATCGATATGCCTGTTTCAATCTGTAAATAGATCGATTCAGCTTGTAAACCTTTTGCTCTTGATCTTGGACTATGAATCCCTCGGGTTGTACCATATAAATGGTCTCCTCAAGATTGCCATTCAGAAACGCAGTCTTGACATCCATTTGCCATATCTCATAGTCATAATATGAGGCAAGGATAGGAGGATGCGGATAGGGATATGCTTCAGCATGGCAACAGGCGAGAAAGTCTCCTTATAGTCAACTCCCTCTATCTGGGTATAACCCTTTACCACCAGTCTAGCCTTGAAGGTTTGCACCTTCACATCAGCGCCTCATTTCCTCTTGTAGATCCATTTATAACCTATAGGTTTAACTGTATCAGGTTGATCTACAAGATTCAAACTGAATGGAAGTACATAGACTCCATTTTGAGATCCATGACTTTGATCCATTTATCTTTGTCAACATCATCTATTGCCTTCTTATAAGACATTGGATCCTCAAACTCGCCATCAGCTACCATAGTTAGGATTTTAATTAAACCCATATAGTGAATAGGTGGGTTCGCAACCCTCCCACTACGTCGAGGTTTCCTCAATACTTGAGGTGGATTTGACCTACTAGATGAACCTACGTCAACAACTCTTATTGAGGTAGTAGGCTCTTCAACAACCCTCGTTGAAGATTCAATAGTTTCGTTGGAAAGTTCATTCAACACGATTTTGCTTCGAGGTTTGTGCTCCTTTATATGATCCTTCTCAAGAAAAGTAGCATTTGTTGATACAAATACTTTGTTTTCTTTAGGATCATAAAAATAACCTCATCTCGTTCCCTTGGGGTAGCCTACAAATAGACATAACCTCGAATATAGTTCCAATTTCTTAGAATTAGCCTCAAGCACATGTGCTGGGCAACCCCAGATACGAAAATGACGGAAACTAGCTTTATGACCATTCCATAACTCCAAAGGTGTTATGGCAACACTATTGGAGGGAACACAGTTTAGGATATAAGCTGCAGTCTCTACTGCAAAACCTCAAAACGAGTCAGGTAAGGAAGTGTAACTCATCATCGATCGAACCATGTCCAACAGGATTCGATTTCTCCTCTCTGATACACCATTCTGCTGAGGTGTACCAGGTGTTGAGAGTTGGAAAACTATTCCATATTCTATTATATAGTTCTAGAAATCAGAATCCAAAAACTATCCATCTCGATTAGATTGAAGTGTTTTAATTGCTTTACTTAATGTGTTTTCAACTTCAGCCTTGAACTCTTTGAACTTTTCAAAGGACTCAGACTTATGTTGCATTAAATAAACGTATCCAAACCTTGAATAATCATCAGTAAAAGTGATGAAATATTCATAGCCTCTCCTGGCTCATACATTTATCAGACCACAAAGGTCTGAATGCACTAGCTCTACAGGCTCTTTGGCTCTATAACCTTTTTCAGTAAAAGGTCTTTTAGTTATTTTGCCTTCAAGGTATGACTCGTACACAAGTAAAGAATTTTCTTCTAACTCGCTTAGAAGTTCATTTTTCACCAACCTCTAAATCCTATTGAGATTAATGTGCCCTAATCTTAGGTGCCAAAGTTGGGCGTTTTCTATAGGAAAAACTTTAAGTTGTTTATTTTAAGTTACGGCAATTTTAAAAATCTCTATGTTATAGAGGGAATTTGTTGCTAACGACCTTAGCACATACAAATTATTTTCCAGTTGAGCCTAACATACATCAACACCATTTTTTGAAATAAACACTTTATTTATAGAAAAATTAAGTTGATTATTACATTTGAGTAAAAACTTTACAGAAATTAAGTTCCACATTGTTCAAGACCCGGATTAGCTATTTAATCAGTTATTCACATACTGTTGGAGCTTCAAGCTACAGGTCCATAAGGTCCCATTGGTAGCTCAAACGATTTAAGTTGAGAATTAGTTTTTGGGTTAATTTGAAATGTTCAAATTAATAAGAGGGAATTTAGTTATATATGATATAATTAAATTAATACAATTATATATGATATAATTGATATAATGTATTTGATACATTATAGTTTAATTGGATGAAAAAATATTTGAATATGATTCAAATATATTTTCTATGAATAAGATTCATAGATGTTAAATTTAATATAAATATGATTTATATTAAATGCCATAAAATAGAGAAAAAGAACTATGGTTTATGTATTGTATATGATGCAATATTAAAACTATAGGTTATAAATATAATATGATAAGTTGGTTATCATATTTATTTATAATTATTAATTGTTGGATAATTATTCCATTTTTTCTCTAGCCACCCTTAGTGGGAAGTTAATTAGTTTTATGACAAAAATGGGATAAATGAAATATGATTTTTATTATCCAGAGCGACAAGCATTCACGTTTTTTTTCTACTACATGATTTCTTGGAGAGCCTATGCGATAGACCTGCTTCTCTAAATGATTGAGATTGTCTTTCTATGCGATATAGAGTTTGCCTCCTTGATCGTCTTCTTCCTCCAACTCCAAAAACACCCTCTAACCAAAATAGCCAGAGCCCACCATTTCTGGGTTCTCACATCAAGAATACCAAGGTAACCAAGTGGTAGTGTCCCTTTTTGGTTCGAGTTTGGTTGCTACTTGTTCGAGGAGAGATCGTGCTTGTTCGACATGTTCGTGAACGATTTAGTTCGAGGGATTTACTTGAAGAAAAGTTATTCAAAGGTATAATCTCTAAAATTTGTTTATTTATTCAAAATCATGTTGTATGTCTTATGCATAATCTGTCTGTTTTACTGTAAATGTTTGCATTCAATCGAAATGGCATTTGAATGATCCGCTTTTGCTCAAAGGTTCTCTGTCAAAAGAGTTCCTTCAATTGGTATTAGAGCCAGGTTGTGTTTTGATTTCCAAATTCCATTTTTTGTATTGAATTTCGTTTACAGTTTGGTGGGTTTTAACTTCTGCATTGCATTTAACTGTTAAATGTGTGTGGATGTTGTTGATGAATGTTTCGGGATATCTCTTTTATGGCTTTCTGTTTACATTTACAAAAGTTATTTGTAAGACCCCATGCGTTTTTGGGCATTAAATCTTGCAATAGAGTCTGTATTCATTTAGAGTTTTGAGTCGTTCGTGAAGCAGCAGACGCTAGAGTTGCAATTCGTTTTGATGGAGAAGACGAAACGATGGTCGCATTGTGTAACTCAAGCTAGATGATCGTTTAGATTTGACTATGCGTTCGTGTAGAGTTTTTTGCACGATCGTGTAGCATTTGATAAACGATCGATAGCTAATGCTACACGATCGTGTAAAGGGTTTATACGATCGTGTTGCGTTGGTTGCATGATCACGTAGGCGCTCAAAGTGTAAACGATCGCATAGTATATGATACTCGACACAAGGCATGCGCGTTAAACAATCGTGTAGACTAACATGCTCATCGCATAGTCAATAGCTACACGATCACATGGTATACGATACTTAATGCTTGCTACTCAATCGTGTAGACTATCATGCTCATCGAATAGTCGTTAGCTACACGATCGCATGGCATGTGTTGCTCGACGCACGCTGCACGATCGCATGGACTTTCATGCTCATCACATAGTCCAAAGCTACGCGATCATTGCTACACGATCATTTACACTCGACTCGCGTTACTCGACGATCAGAGCATTTGCTACACGATCCAGCTGTGAGCCTTCAAGGCGAGTGGTTCAAGACCCGATTCACTTGTTCGAACCGGAGGGCTCAACCTTTTGTAATAGATTAGTTTTTCTTCTTTCCGCTTTTGAGATATACTATCCCGGTCCATCAACTTTTATTAAATATGAATGTGATGTTTATTTGTTATATATACCATAATGTATGTCATATAGTTTTAAAACCCACCATAGGTTATGCATTTTTTCATGCATCATTTTATATTATAAGTGTTATAATATATTAGTATGCATGATTAAATTACATAAAGCATGCTCATGCATCATATAATATAAGAACTATAATATATGCATGTATTAAAGCATATCTATGCATAATTTATATTATAATGTTATAATATAAGGTTGTATGTATGTATGGAATGTATGCTTAGTTCATTACTTTATTATATAAAAGTTATATGTACTAGTAATGAATAAACATTGCATGAAGCATGACACCTTAGGTTTATTTCTATGTGTTATAAATACCTTATGTCTAGCTTGCAATGTTGTATGGTTTTAATTGTTTCATGTTCTATAAGAGTTATAATTAATGAAATTAGAATTAAAATCAATAATAAAAAATTTCATGCAAACCCTAGGTTTTAATCATCTTTTAAAAGCGTGTTTAAAATTTGATTGAGATAGGCCTAAGATCATGCTTCTATTGAGATTAGAAATCTAAGTTTAATCTTTTAAATCGGTTTGATAGGATTAAACTGATTCTAATAAAAGATTAAATATGTAACAAATGAATCTATAAGGGACCTTTTGGCTAGGCTGGGTACTTAAATCGATGGAAACGTCGCACCCCTACCTGGGAACCTACCTGGAAAGGTGAATTAATTAGATTTGTTACATGCATGCAAATTTGATGAAAGTCTATTAAAGATTTTAATAAGACTTGAATCAAACTTGTTTAATCATCAAAAGCAGGTGTTGTTTTTTAGCAAATCAAACAAACCACTTAGTTAAAATCAGTAGTTGAATTTTCTAAGTTAATGAACCCTAGGTAGAACACTCAGTGGGAGGTAAATGGGGTATATGATACTTCACTTTACTTCTACACGTTTCTCCCTAAAAGTTCACACCATAAGATCTATCCTTGGCCTTGAGGCACCTCTAGAGTGTCCTTCTACGGGTGGCATTTAGGTAGATCAATACCAGGGTGAATGGAGAGAATGTTCATAGTAAGTTGGAGTGGGATGTGTGACAACATATCCCTCGGTCTCTCTCATTAGGTTCGATAAAGTTTTTGTGCATCGCCTCGTGGAACCCTAGGAGTGTCCCCTTAAAGGATGGCAGTTTTGCAAAACTCTTTATTTGATCTTCAGAAATGGATAGGGTTACTTTAGTCTCTTGTCCTAATCGACCTTTCCCTAAGGTTGGCTCATTAGGGCGGAACTCTAGGGCCTAAAATGAAGGGTTACATTTACACAGAATTGTTAAGGATATTAACAAATTCTAGATCGAACAATGGTGACTATTAGATTCATTTACAAGGAGTTGTTTCTGTCTAATGGTTGAGATTGTCTCATTTCAATGAAGGGATACTTGATCACCCTACGGTGACTTTTGTCCTGCCTCACTGGAACATCATTGCAAAATAGATGTCTCTTAGGGTACACCCTAAAACTTGATTGGTTTTAAAAAGTGGTTAATGCAAGTAGACTTATTAAGTTTGTTGATTTTTTAGCAATTTATTATGGCTATCGCTACTATTTCTTTACTTGCCGCCGATAAACTGACTGGCAAAAATTATGTTAGTTGGAAAAACACTATTAACACGATATTAATCATTGATGACCTAAGATTCATCCTTACGGAGGAGTGTTCTCCTATTCCACCTCCTCCTACTGCTTGAAATGTTTGAGACGCGTATGAGCACTAGACACGGGTGAACGAAAGGCCCGAGCGTATATCTTGGCCAGCCTTAACGAAGTTTTGGCCAAAAAGCATGAGCCCATGATCACTGCACGCGAGATCATGGAGTCCCTGAGGGGAATATTCGGACAACTGTCTGCGCAACTCAGGTACGACGTTCTAAAGTACATCTTCAACTCACGCATGAAGGAGGGAACATCTGTTCGGGAACATGTTCTCAACATGATGATTTACTTCAACATGACAGCGATAAACGGGTCGAGCATCGATGAGGTCAGCCAGGTTAGCATCATTCTGGAGTCGTTACCTGAAAGCTTCTTTCACTTTGTAAGCAACACTATTCTGAACCAAGTTGATTACAACCTTACAATTCTACTCAATGAGTTGCAGACTTTTCAATCTTTGCTGAAAAGCAAGGAGAATAAGGTTGGTGAGGCAAGTGTTGCCTCATCTTCCAAAAAGTTCCATAAAGGTTCGACGTCTGAAACTAAGTCTGCACTTTCTACTTTTGGCACTGGAAAGTGGAAGAAGAAGAAGGGTGGTAAGGGGAAGGCACCCACTAACCTACAACTTGCTACTCTAAGGGGTAGGCAACCAATGAGGGTTGACAAAGGAAAATGTTTCCATTGCAACTAGGACGAGCACTGGAAGCGGAACTGCCCATGTTATTTGGCTGAGAAGAAGAAGGCCAAACAAGGTAAATGCGATTTACTAGTTTTGGAAACTTCTTTAGTAGAGAATGATGATTTTGCCTGGATTATTGACTATGGGGCCACTAACCATGTTTGTTTTTCATTTCAAGGAATTAGTTCCTGATGGCAGCTTAGTGCTAGTGAGATGACGATGTGAGTTGTGAAGAAAACCGAACTCGAGATTTCCATGAGCATTGGAAACAAGATCATTCCAAATTACAATCATGAATGAACATTACAAATTACAGTCGTAAACAAAAAATACAGTAATGCAATCAATACAAAAATTACAGCATGAACAATCAAATAAACAAGGAGAACGCTACGAACGTTTGTCAACTAGTCTCCATGCTCCTTGCTCACGAACGCTCGAACACAGCAACCTCAAACGCTCGAACAACACGACCGCAACACTGCACGAACGCTTCGCGCTCATCCTCAGTGATTGCCTCAATCATGAACACTCCAGTAACACGAACGACCTCTACAAAACCTCGACGATGTCGAATTGAGTATGACACCACCAAGAAGGTTACCTTGGTATTCTCAGTGTGATAATCTAGAGGGTGGGCTTTGTGTGGACTTGGAATGAGGTAGATGAAGGAGGAATGGACAATCGTGTACATGATTGGGCAAGTGGGAGAAGACAGAAACTTATCGCATAGGTCGATGCCCAATCGTTTAGCAAAAGCTAAGTGATCGTCTAGCAAAAGGTAAGCGATTGTTTAGCTCAGTGTCTGTCGCCTACAAAACACTACATGATCGTTTACTTCACTTAAGCTGTTGCTTAGTAAATCTGTATTTACTTGACAAGCTTCCGTGAGTTACTTTTTGCGAGAGAGAAAAACTCAAAACAATTTTTCAACCTTTTGTAAAAACTTACTAAAATTAGGAAAACAATTTTCCTTTTATCTCACGATTACCATGAACCACCAATAACCTCCCACTCAATTGGTTATTAGAGAAAAAGAATTAATTATCCAATAATTAATATTATTATAAATATAATTGATAACCAACTTATCATACTATATTTATAACCTATAGTTTTAATATTTCATCTTATGAAACATATAAACCATAATTCTTTTTCTATTCCATGATACTTAATATAAATCTCATTTACATTAATCCTTTACTAGATGTATCTCATACATCATACCGATTATATCATATATAATCAAAATACCTCTTGTCAATTTGAACACTTCAAATCAACATCAAGAACTGATCCTCAATTGAATCTATTGAGCTATCAAGGGGACCTTATGGACATGTAGCTCGAAGCTCTAACGGTATGTGAATAACTGACTAAACTCTTTATTCACGGGATCCACCATCCATTAACTGGCAGACACTCCACTAAAGACTGACAACTGAACTCTCCTTACCACAGATATATTATGTGTCCATCTTAACCAATCAGCAGTGCGACAACCCTTCACAGATCGCTCGTAAGTACAGTTGGGCTGTTATGCTCCTGTAGTTACATCTAACTCCTTAAGTACCACTTATCCCTCTAATGAACATAAGTCATAGTCCTACTATCCCTCCTTAATCCTTATACTATAGATCTATTTAGGTTATTACTTAAGGCATGATCCACTTGTATATCACATATACATGCTTAAGTTCACATAAGATAACCAAGGAGCTTTGTTTATTGGATATAAGTAAATGCCAGAATTAAATAACATTTATTTTATTCATTAAACAATGTGTATCTTTACAAAATAACGACACTCCGGGAGAATTAGGACACCAATCCCAACAAGTTGGAACTGGCCACGTCGTCTCAACTATGGCAGTGGGAGGTCTCTGGTTGACTTTACATAATAGGTTTATCATTTTGAATGATGTAAATGTAGTTCTTGAGTTAAAAAGGAACTTAATTTCTATAAAGTCTTTAATCAAATGTAATTATCAACTTAATTTTTCTGTAAATAAAGTGTTTATTTCAAAAAATGGTGTTAATGTATGTTTAGCTCAACTGGAAAATAATTTATATGTGTTAAGACCGTTAGCAACAAATGCCCTCCATAATATAAAGATGTTTAAAATAATCGTAACTCAAAATAAAAGACTTAAAATTTCTCCTAAAGAAAACGACCAACTTTGGCATCTAAGATTATGACACATTAATCTAGGATTGAGAAGTTGGTGAAGAATGGACCTCTAAGCAAGCTACAAGAAAAATATTTACCTGTGTGTGAATCATTCCTTGAAGGAAAAATGACTAAAAGGCCTTTTACTGGAAAAGGACATAGGGCCAAAAAGCCTCAAGAGCTAGTGCATTCAGATCTTTGTGGTCTAATGAATGTACGAGCCAGAGGAGGTATTAATACTTCATCACTTTTACTGATGATTATTCAAGGTACGGGTACGTTTATTTAATGTAACATAAGTCTGAATCCTTTGAAAAGTTCAAAGAGTTCAAGGCTAAAGTTGAAAACGCATTAAATATAACGATTAAAACACTTCGATATGATCGAGGTGGAAAGTTTTTGGATTCTGATTTTCAGAACTATGTGATAGAACATGGAATAGTTTTCCAACTCTCAGCACTCGGTACACCTCAGTAGAATAGTGTATCAGAGAGGAGAAATTGAACTCTGTTGGACATGGTTCGGTCTATGATGAGTTACGCTTTCTTACCTGACTTTTTTTTGGGTTATGCAGTAGAGACTGTAGCTAATATCCTAAACTGTGTTCCCTCTAAGAGTGTTGTCAGAACACCTTTGGAGTTATAGAATGGTCATAAAGCTAGTTTACATCATTTTAGGATCTGGGTTTGCCCAGCACATGTGCTTGAGGATAATTCTAAGAAACTGGAACCATGTTCAAGGTTATGCCTATTTGTAAGCTACCCCAAGCGAACGAGAGGAGGTTTCTTTTATGAACCTAAAGAAAACAAAGTGTTTGCATCGACAAATGCTACTTTTATTGAGAAGGATCATATTAGAGAGCACAGACCTAGAAGAAAAATCGTGTTGAATGAGCTTTCCCTAAAAACTATTGAATCTTCAACAAGAGTTGTTAAAGAGCCGGCTGCCTCAATAAGAGTTGTTGACGTAGGTTCATCTAGTAGGTCAAATCCACCTCAAGTGTTAAGGGAACCTCGATGTAGTGGAAGGGTTGCGAACCCACCTATTCGTTATATTGGTTTAACTGAAATCCTAGTTATGGTAGTGATGGCGAAGTTGAGGATCCATTGTCTTACAAGAAGGCAATGGAGGATATTGACAGAGATGAATGGATAAAAGCCATGGATCTCGAAATGGAGTCTATGTACTTCAATTCAGTTTGGGATCTTGTAGATCAACCAGATGGGGTTAAATCTATAGGTTGTAAATGGATCTACAAGAGGAAAAGGGGTGCTGATGGAAAGGTACAAACCTTCAAAGCTAGACTGGTGGCAAAGGGTTATACCTAGGTAGAGGGAGTTGACTATGAGGAGATCGTCTGTTGCCATGCTGAAGTCTATCCGAATCCTCCTATCCATTGCCTCATATTATGACCATGAGATATGACAAATGGATATCAAGATTTCTTTTCTGAATGGCAATCTTGAGGAGATTATTTATATGCTACAGCCTGAGGGATTCATAGTCCAAGGTTAAGAGCAAAAGGTTTGCAAGCTGAATTGGTCAATTTATAGACTGAAACAGGCATTTCGATCTTGGAATATAAGGTTTGATATTGCGATCAAATCTTATGGCTTTGATCAGAACGTTGATGAGCCTTGTGTCTATAAGAAGATCATCAACAGTTTAATAGTTTTTTTTAGTGTTATATAGATGATCTTCTACTCATTGGGAATGATGTAGGCTTACTGAATTTAGTTAAGAACTGGCTAGTGACCCATTTCCAAATGAAAGATTTGGGAGAGGCTCAGTTTGTTCTTGGTATTCAGATCTTTCAGGATCGAAAGAACAAAATGCTAGCACTATCTCAGGCATCATATATTGACAAGATGTTGATCAAATATTCGATGTAGAACTCTAGGAGGAGCGTGTTGCCTTTTAGGCATAGAGTTACTTTGTCTAAGGAACAGTGTCCTAAGACACCTCAAGAGGTTGAGGAAATGAGACAGGTCCCTAATGCATCTACCGTGGGTAGTTTGATGTATGCGATGTTATGTACTAGACCTGACATCTGCTATGCAATAGGGATAGTCAGTAGATATCAGTCTAATCTAGGATATGATCACTGGATAGTCATAAAAAATATCCTCAAGTATCTACGGAGAACAAGAGACTACATGCTTGTGTATGGTTCTAAGGATTTAATCCTTATTGGATATTGATAAGGATTCTCGAAAATCCACTTTAGAATCAGTGTTCACTCTTAATGGAGGGGCTATAGGCACCAAGCATGGGGTGCATCACGGACTCCACCATGGAGGCTGAGTATGTAGTGGCTTGTGAAGTTGCTAAGGAGGTCATTTGGCTTAAAAAATTCCTGACTAATCTGAAAGGTGTTCTAGATATGTCAAAACCCATCACACTTTATTGTAATAATAGTGGTGCTATGGCGAATTTCCGTGAGCCTCGGAGTCATAAGCGCGGCAAGCACATTGAGCAGAAATACCATCTCATCCGAGAGATTGTGCATCGAGGGGACGTGATTGTTACAAAGATAGCTTTGGAGCATAACGTTGCTTATCCATTTACGAAGGCCCTCATAGCTACAGTGTTTGAGGGTTACCTACAAAGTATGGGTCTATGGGACAGACCACGGCTGGACTAGAGTAAGTGGGAGATTTTGTACTGGGTGTGTAGTGCCCTCGTTTATTGTTTTATGTAATTGTAATTTGATTATCTTGTACACCCCACTAGCTTTAGGATAAGTGGGAGATTGTTGGGATTGATGTCCTAAATATCATAAGGTCTAATAGTTTGTAAATTTTGTGATTAATAATATTTGTTATTTTATTCACTTTAGTCTATGAAATATATGGTATTTTAGTTGCGTTAACCATAAACCAATAAACTAACATCCATGGTTATCATTGTAACTTAAACATGTATGTGGAGACATACAGTTGGATCATGTTTAAGTGATAACCTAAATGGTCTGTAGTATATGGATAAGGTTGGGTACCTTATCTTGGTGACACTACGAGTATGGCCTGCTTTGTAGGTTACAAATGTTGTAAAGTGCCACAAATAATTTGATCCTCATCATTCATGTATTATACATGCGAGCATGGTTATTTTATACAAAGGAGTTTGTATAATACTGTTGGGGATGATGCCCTAAAGTCTCCTATCTTGTAGTTTGTAAACAGTTTGTACGAACGCTTGTGATGTATAATATATGATATTTACTTCACTTCTTGTTTTTGCTCATTTGGATGTTTTATTTGCTTTACCACAAACCAATAAACTAAAATCCTTGGTTGTCTTTATGTAACTTAAGCATGTATGTGGTGACATACAAGTGGATCATGTCTTAAGTGATAACCAAAATGGTCTGTAGTATATGGATATAGGAGGGAAACCTTATCCTTGTAACGCTACGGATGTGGCCTGCTTAGTGGAATAGTTACAAGTGTCGTGACTTGTCATAGATGGTCTGATCCTAATCATTCGTGTAGGGGACATGTGAACGGGGGCATCCTATACAAAGAGTTTGTATAAGACCTAACCACGAAGTATTAACGTTTCATTATATAACACCGTTCATGACAGAGACTTCACTTCAGTAAGATGACCATAGGTAACATGACCTCAATCCTGAGTGAGTTGGAAACTTCTGCCATTGAGGGCGATCTTTTGATTTGCATAGGTGCGACTGGCTAGGCCGCCGACTTAAACCTACCACTTTGAGATTCGTCTGATTTGGGAGCTGGAAACTCAGCTGCACAAGATGGAGTTCACTCCTTCCCCGAAGCAGGGGTAAGTAGATAGATAGCTCCCTTAAGGGCTGATTCCAAGGCATGAGCGATGTAGTGCCACACACCTTCTCATGGCCCAAGAGGTGTTCACACATAGTAAGACTATGTTGTATTCTTCATTAGAGGGATCAGTGGTACTTAAGGAGTGAGATGTAGCTACATGGGCAAAACAGTAAATTGGCCCAGTTGTACTTATGAGCATCTATGAAGGGTTATCGTACTCATGATTGGTTATATTAATGGACACAGAAATATATCTGTGGTAAAAAGAGTTCAGTTGTCGGTCTTTAATGAAATGTCGGTAGTTAACGAATGGTGGATCTTTTAGCTTAAAAGTTTACTCAGCTATTCACGTACTGTTGGAACTTCGAGCCATAGGTTCATCAGGTTGTCACACCCCACCTCAGATCACCCTCTTATCCTAGAGAAGGGCGTGACTACAGCAGTTATCAACCCTTAGGCTGACACTCACTGCCTAAAAACTCTTGCGGAATAACTCTGATACCAAAAACAAATTATATGCAATGGGACGGCTGTAGGCCCACAATTTATTAACTTAGAAACTTAATATGCTTAGAGTATTTACAACATTAGATTTACAAGTCCCAAAACCCACAAACCCTAGTCCCTATATGAACAATAGTAAGTCTACAATATTAACAGTAACCACCTAGCAAACGGTTACAAGTCTTTTCGTCTTTTAGTGGCAGAGCAGATACTGAGCTATCTTCAGAGGATTTGACCGCTACCTGTGGGGGGGAAAAACAAAACATTTGAAAACGGGGTGAGCTTACGCCCAGTGAGTGACCAAGAAAACATGGTAAATTCTCTTGCATGATTTCAGTAATGAGTTTTTAACTGAAACATAAACTTTTACAGTACTTGTACTGCAGCATAAACATTTTCCAAGCGTAAAACATGTAAAGCTGTTTTAAACATAGAACAATAAAAGCATTTCTCAAATTAAAGTAGTTTATAACTGGTAAAATAATCCCAACACCAACTACTAGTCCAGAGAGAACCCTTTTGCTTAATCTCTGACTTTATTCACCTGTGGCCACATTAGGTACTACTGCTCAGATACCTTCTCCTTGTACTTCAGTATCGAGCTACTAGGATACCTTATCCAACGTACTTCAGTATCCCGTTGGCTTGGTACCTTCTCAAACGTACTTTAGTACCAATAGATACCTTCTTCTTGTACTTTAGTATCTAGTTGGGTGGATGCCTTCTCCTTGTACTTTGGCATCGCATTTTACCAAAACTATTTATAAACAACTTTTATCTTTAAAGCATGTACAGTATAACACATATACAACATGGCTTTAAAGATGGTAATGCATGCTGGATAAAATCAACATATGTAAATAGTTTTTCAACAATAGGCATGCGTTCACAACACAATTCAGATCTTGCTTGGAAACCACTTTATAAAACTAGTAGGCATGAGAATTATTTTTGCAAACATGCTTTCTATAAAATGTTTGTAATCAAAACAATTTAAAAACGTTTTAGTTCGAAAAAATTTTAGCCACTCACCTCGATTTCTTAGGAACTTTTCACTCTAGTAGCTCCTCGGGTCCCTTTTTCACCCCTAGAATCCAGATTCAATTTTCATCTTAGATTACTCATAGTTCTGAACCTTATTTGGAAATACTTCCTTCTACAAACTTATTCTAAAATATCTTACCCTAAACTTTCAGCTCAGAATTCCTCGTGGTTTGGCCGGAATCTCAAAATCTTCAAGATTGGCCCAGACTGATCCGATAGTCTGATCCTTCTGCCTTCTTCTCAACCTCTAGCCCAGTTCCTTTGAGCCTTTTCCTCCGGCAGCCCTACTCTGAAAACTAAACTTCCAAAGCTTTCAGATGGCTTTGGAATCTCTCCAAACGCACGAGTAGATTGGAAGATCTCCTCATCCAAAGTTGACACATTCCTCTGAACCCTCTACTTTCTCTACGAAATTTATGATTTTTGTGTGATTTGAAAATGAAATCCCAACTCCCTATTTATAGGCGTTCAAATTGCTCGTGGGATTGATAACACCTACTTGGCTGCATGGCCAAATGTTTAATCCTCCCTTTATCAACGTAAACTGACTTCACCTTGGTTCAATGTGTTCTTCCCAAACGCATCCAACACAATTTCTTAGGGTTTAAGAATTTCTCTTAATCGGACACCTAAATTTTAATTGACGTTTGCCCTTACATCTTCAAGCTTTGTTTGTATTCAAATTAGGGTTTTTAATGCATAATCCACCCCAACGTGTCCAAATACATCGCCTAGAAGCTTACTCGGCCGTTCAATGCATAGGCGAGGCGTAGGCGTGACGTTCGAATCGGACAAAGCAAGGCTAATGCATAGGCGCTCTCGCTCTTTCCGCTCTCGACAGTGTCGCTCTGTCCACTCTCGGCAGTGTCGCTGTCTCCAACTTTCTCTCCCATTTTCTCTCCAATCTTGCTCTCTCCCAGTTTCTCTCCAACTTTTCTCTCCACTCTCGCTCTCTCCAACTTTTCCCTCCACTCTCGCTCTCTCCCACTTTCTCGCTGGTCTTGCTCTCAATGATCTCGCTGGTCTCAATCTCAATGATCTCGCTCTTAGCTACTGCGAATATTGTTCGTCTCCATGCAATTTTTACACGATTGTGCCACTAGTCACTTTCCTTCTAGTGCTTTGTGCACAACATGCATTTCACAAAATTTTTTCATACTTGGCCAATTTTTCCCAAATTTCCCAAACTCAATGTCCATATTTTTCTTTTCAAATCCCCATTCCTTTTTCATCATTTCACACTAACTTTCTCATCAACCTACTCAACTTATTTATAAAAATTTAAATAGGGACACACAATTAAGTGGAATATTAAGACAATTTAAATAAGAAAACACACTTAAGTGTAAAATTGGGATTCGAGGTTCACACAGGTCTACTTGGTAGCTTGGATAAAAGTTGAGAATTAGTTTTTAGGTCAGTTTGAAATGTTCAAATTAACAAGAGGGAGTTCGAATATATATGATATAATTGAACTGGTTAATTATATACGATATGATTGACTACATGTATGAGATACATTATTTTGGAGGAAATTTGATATAAATATGATTTATATCATGTAGAGGAGAAAACATTATAGTTGATATATGATATCAAACTATAGGTTATGAATATAATATGATTATATCTATTATTTTATTAATTGGACGATTGTGAGATATTGGCCGATGTTTTCTCTGAATTCGTGCGTTAGTGGGAAGTTCAATTCAGTTCTAGTAACTGAAGAATAATATGAAAATAGTTTTCATTTTTGCAAGACACACGCATAATCGCTCACGATGTGTTAACATTCTATCGCTTAGTGATTTTAGTGCCTATACGATAGCACCAACTTAACTAAACGATCGCACACCCGCGCCCGTGCTTTCCTAAACGATTGCTTACCTTTACTAAACAATCACTTAGTGCTTGAGCTGAACTAAACGATCGTATAGATGATCGCTTAGCTTTTATTACATGATCGTGTACCTTGCACTAAACGATCAAGCACCCGACTATACGATAGCCTTTTCATTCTCCCACTTGCTTTATCTTAGTACACATAGCCTTTCCTCCTCACCTCTACCAATTCCATCAAAGCCCACCCTTTGGATTCTCACTCTGAGAATACTAAGGGCTTCGAGTGGTGGTGTCATCCCCGTGGCCTGTTGCTCATGCGAAGCTGTTCGTGTAGATGACCGAGGTGTTGTTAGGCAATTACTTGCTAGACTAGCGAGAGGGAAGGGAGTTCATTCACGGAGAGAGAGGGATTTCAAGTGAAGAAAAGTCTTCAACTAGTATGTTCTCTTGGTCTCTTGTTTTTTATCTTTTAAGCATGCCAGTAATTTAGCGTTATCAATGTATATCTGTTTGTTCGAATGTATATATGGAAATTATATCACAATGAATTGGAAAGATTTGCTTCCACTCATAGGTACTCTTGTATAAGAGTTCTTTCAATTAGTATCAGAGCCAGGTTGCTGATATTCCAGTTTCATTAAAGAATTGCATTTACATTCTCGGTGGTGCAACATGTCTACTCTCTATTTTAATTGTTAATTTTTTTTGGATGTGTTAAATTAATGGAGTTTTCTTGGATGAAACCTCGGTTTGTTAAATTATTTTACATTTCCAATTAATTGTAGGCCCCTGCATTTTTGGGCATAATTAATTGCTATCGAGTTTGTAATTTCAAAGTTAGTTTGAGTTTTGAGTCGTTCGTGAAAAAGTTCGGAGCAAGGGTTTCCGTTCTTCGAGGAAGAAGATGACCAAGTGTTGGTTGGGTCGTGTAGACGATAAGGTAGATGACCGTTGAGTATCGGATGGTCGGGTATCGTTTAATGTGTGTGCACACTAGATGATCGTATAGCTCAACAAGCCTCATCGCTTAGTTACTGACTATACAATCGCAGAGTAAAGGCGTGGTAAATCGTTTACCTTTTATGTGTTAAGCGATCTTTTAGACAATCAGGCTTTGCAGCCTCGTTGTCGTCTAAGCGATCATTTAGCATTTTGTGCTATAGTCTAGTGTGCGCTACACGATCGTTTACCTGGAGGCGTTTACTAAACGATGGAGCTTCACTCGGCGGTTCAAGACCCGATTCGTCTGTAAACCGATTTGCTCGATGAAAAAATGTAATAGATAGAATTTTTCATTATGGTTTTGTGTTGATTCATCCCGGTCCATTAATTTGTGGTTTTAATACATAAGATGTATGTTTAATAATATGTCATATGGTATGCACGTATAGAAAAATCCCACCTTAGGTTATGCATTGGTCATGCATCATCTCTTTATTATAAATATTATGATTTAGAGAAGCATGATTTGAATTACGTAAGAGCATACTTATGCATCATATACCATAAGAGTTATATTATGCATGCATATAAAGCATTGACATGCATCATCTTTATATTATAATTGTTATAGTATAAGGGTGTATGGAAAACATGTTTGCTTGGTTGTTGCTTGTATATAAAAGTTATGTATAGTAATGACTGGACATGGCATGAAGTATGACACATAGGTTACTTTATAAGCGTTATAAATACCTTGTTATGTGGCAATGTGTTTTAGTTGTTTCTTTTTAAAAGTTAAAGAGAAATTAGAACTAAAAGCAACAAGAAAGATATGCATGCTCACTTAAAATGTTTAAAACTTGGATGACATAGACCTAAGATCACGGTTCTAATATGATTAACAACCCTTAGAATTTAATCTTTTAATAAGTTTAATAGGATTAAATTGATTAATCAAAGGTTAAAGTGTAGTAAATCTATCTATAAGGGACCTTTTGTCTAACGCGGGTTCTGTCTAGGCTGGGGTATTTAAGTTAACAGAAACGTAACACCCCTACCTGGGAACTTACTGGAAAGGTGAATTAGATAGATTTGATGCATGCATGCAAGTTAAGAACAGTCCATTAAATTGTTTAAATGTGACTACTTGAACTTGTTTATTTCATAGACAAAAGTTATTTATGAGCCGACTTAAAAGATGACTTAGACTAAAATCAGTAGTCGAATTGTCTAGGTTAATGAACCTCTAGGAAGAACATTCAGTGAGAGGTAGTTGAGGCATATGATGCTTTATTTAAACCTTTCATGTTTCTCCCTTATAGTTCACACCGTGAGATCTACCATCTGCCTCGTGGCACCTGGGAGTGTCTCCCTAAAGGATGGTGTTTGGGTAGATCAGTATTAAGGTAGATGGAGAGAATGTTCTTAGTAAATGGGAGCGGGAAGTGCGACAGCATATCCCATGGCCTCCCTCGTTAGATTGAACAAAGTTTCTGCGCATCGCCTCGAGGCACCCTGGGAGTGTCCCCCTATAGGATGGCAGTTTTGCGCATTTCTTTATTTAATCTCCTGTAAGAGGATAAGGTTACTTAGTCTTTTGTCTTAATCTGCTTCTTCCTTACGATGGGCTCATTAGAGCGGGACTCTGGCGCCAAAAGCTAGGGGTCACACTTACGCGGAATTGTTAAGGGTTAATAGTTTTGGACCAAGTGGCTGTTATGTTCAGTTCGAAGAGTTGGTTCTGTCTTATAGTTGAGAATGTCTCATCCCAGTGAAAGGGCATCTGATCACCCTACCGGTGACGTTTGTCCTGCCTCGCTAGGGCATCATTGCAAAATAGAAGTCTTAAACACTTAGGGTACTTGAAAACTGTTTTGCTAAAATTAATTTGTTAAAATGCGGTTTAGCAAGATCTTATAAAAGTTTGTTCGTTTTTCAGCAACAAGTTTTAAAATGGCTACAGCCACAATAGCTTTGCTTAGCGCCAACATACTTATCGGTGACAACTTTTCTAGTTGGAAACATATAATCACGACGATACTCATCATCGAGGATCTCATGTTTGCCCTTACGAAGGTCTGTTCTTCTATTCTAACTCCCAACGCTACTCGAAATGTTCGAAAGGCATATGAGCGATGGACACGGGCAAACAAGAAGGCCCGAGCCTATATCTTGGCCATTCTTAATGATGTGTTGGCCAAGAAGCATGAACCCATAATCTAAGCGCGTGAGATCATGGAGTCCTTGCGGGGGATGTTCGGACAACCGTCTGAACAACTCAAGTACGACGCTCTTAAATACATCTTCAACTCCAAAATGGAGGAAGGCACCTCTGTTCGTGAACATGTGTTTAATATGATGGTCCACTTCAATGTGGCAGAGATGAATGGGTCTAGAATCGATGAGGACAGTCAGGTTAGCATAATCCTACATTCATTGCCGGAGAGCTTTCTCCACTTTGTTAGCAATGTGATTCTTAACAAAGTGAAATATATCCTTACAACTCTCCTCAACGACTTGTAGACATACCAATCTTTACAGAAAAGTAAGGAGAGGAAAAGGGGTGAGGCAAATATTACTTCATCTTCTAGGACTTTCCATCGAGGTTCGACCTTAGGAACTAAGTCTGCACTTCTACTTCTAACTCTGCAAAGGGGAAGAAGAAGAAGGGTGGTAAGGGGAAAGAGAAAGCACTTGCTAACCCGCCACCTGTCGCCCTAAGGAGGTGTCTGCCACTGATTGAAAAGGGAAAATGTTTCCACTGCAACCAGGACAGGCACTTGAAGAGGAATTGTCCTCAATGGTTGAAAGAAAGGAAGGCTGCCAAGGCTAAGGTCAAGGCAGACAAAGGTAAATATGATTTACTTGTATGAGAAACATGTTTAGTAGATAATGATGATTTAGCCTGGATAATTGATTCGAGCGCCACTAATCACGTTTGTTCTTCTTTTCAGGGGATTAGATCTTGGCGATAGCTGGAGGCTGGTGAGATGACAATGCAAGTAGGCACCAAGCACGTCATGATTATAAATAAAAGGATTATAATAACTAACATTTCTGCCAGTTATC
>NC_143489.1:17365909-17451602 GCF_027475165.1 Benincasa hispida | reverse complement strand
ATTATATTCTTTCCCTTAGTAAATTTGAACATTTCAAATTACCCTACCTTAATACTCTTTATGAGCTACCAATGGGATCTAATGGACCTACATATCAAAAGCACCAATGGTATGAGATTAATTGGCTAAACTCATTAACCAAGTTAATCAATATTCGTTAACTGTGGGTACACTCCACTATAGACTCATAGTACCACTTTTCTCACTGCAGATATATTTATGTGTCTACGGATATTGACCAATAACAACAAGTTAGTCCTTCACAAGCATTCGTAAGACCAACTAGGTTAAATTACCATTTTACCTCTAGGTTATCTCTACATCCTTAAGTATTAGTGCTCCTCTCATGAATATCTTGTTTGTGGTCCAACCATCAAACATAAACCCCTCTCGAGCTAGTGAGAGGGTAGGGCTCTTTGTTCAAGTCTCGGAGACACCATTTAAGGGAACATTCTTCTACTTACCCTAAAGTCAAGAAGAAGTGAATGCCATCTCATGAAATTATGTTCCAAGCTCCCCACTCAATCTTGTCCCCAAAATGGTAGGCTTATTGAGTCAGTGAATTAGTCACTCTCATCCATACAAATTAAAAGACAATCCCTCATGAACAGGAGTCCATAATTCACTTAGGATTAAGACTACATTGCCTAGGACATCCTAGTGAAATAGAAACCTGACTAGTCAATGGAATTACGTCTAATAGTTACTTTTTCGTGGTCCGATCTTATGCAAACTCATTGCATAGGACACCTCCACTCGCATATCTCCTACACGAGTGCATTAGAACATTGAATTTGTATCAAATACAAAGTGGGTCATATCCAAAGTGTTACCAGGATAAGGTACCCAGCCATCCATATACTATAGACCCTTTAGGTTGTATCTTGAACACTGATCCCCATATGTCTCTGTTGGGGTTAATGCCCTAAGTCTCATAGGGTCTTGTAGTTTGTAATTGTATTGTACAAACATTTTATTTATTTAATAAAATGGATGTTTTATTTGACATTTAGAAGTATTAAACCCAAAAACCAAAAACCTAACATCCAAGGTTATCATCTGTAGCTTAAACATGTATGTGAAGACATATGGGTGGATCATGTTTAAGTGATAACCTAAATGGTCTGTAGTAGATGGATAAGATTAGATACCCTATCCTAGTGACACTACGAATACGACCCCCTTTATAGATGTTACAATTGTTGTAAAGTGGTACAAAAGATTTGATCCTGATCATTCATGTGGAAACATGTGAGTGGTGGTATTCTGTAGAAAGGAGTTTGTATAAGACCGAACCACGAAATTGCGGGAATCCTGTGAAGAGACCATAAGTGGAAGCGGATCGTCCCAAATTTTACAATAAAACAACAAAATTTATGCATTTAACAACAAATAATACAGCATGCATTCAATAATTAATAGGAAAAAAATAAATAGGGTTTGAAACCCTTACTTTTGAAGAACGATTCTTCAATTGAAATTTCCTCGAATAATTGGACAACACCACAATGGCTATCGTAGTATTCTATGGGATGTGAACCCAGGAAGAGTGGGCTCTGACTATTTTGGATTTTGAGAGGGATAGGATTAATTAAGAAAGATCAGAGAAGAGGAAGAGAAAGAGTTTTTTTATTTTATTATTATTTTTTTTTTAATCACATAACCCTCTATGTGTTTTTTCTTTTAGGAAGAAGAAGAATTAAAGCCCCTCACCACTCCTACCCATTGTGGAGAGAAAAAGGGGGAGAGAGTTATAACTCCCTCCCTAAAAAAATATTGAAATTAACCTTAATTTGATTGAAGAAGAAAAGTCTGATGAAGAGTGTAAAGAAGAGGATGCCAACGCATCCGTAGCTGCCTACAATGCAATCGTAGCAAAAACAAACAAAGAAGAAGGATCGATCGCAATGCATGAAGAAGAGCCAAAAGAAGAAAGAAAAATAACGCAACCTTCTCTCGTGGAACCACCAACCCGTGAACTAAAAACCCTACCAACACATTTGAAGTACGCATTTCTGAGGCAGGATGAGAAGCTGCCAGTGATTATTTCTTCTGCACTCAACGAAGATCAAAAGAATGCGTTGATGAGCATTCTCAAGAAGCATGTGCGAGCAATCAGTTAGACGCTTGTTGATATCAGAGGAATTAGCCCCACGTACTCATGCATCACATTCTTCTTGAGGATGACCACAAAGAAACCATTGAAAATCAATGCAGACTTAACCCTGTGATGAAGGAGGTCATCAAAAAGAAGATTATCAAGTGGCTGGATGTGGACACTATCTATTCTATTGCAGATAGCACGTGGGTCAACCCCGTGCAATGTGTGCCGAAGAAGGGAGGAATGACGGTAGTCCTAAATGAGAACAATGAATAATACCGCAAAGAACCATCACTGGATGGTGCATCTGCATGGACTACCACAAATTGAATGCGGCCACATAGAAAGATCACTTCCCTTTACCATTCATCGATCAAATGCTGGACAGATTAGTAGAGAACGATTTTTATTGCTTCTTTGATGGATATGTCGGGTATAATCAAATCATGATAGCTTTTGAAGACCAAGACAAGATAACATTCACCTACCCATATGGGACATTCGCTTTTCGCTGCATGCCGTTTGGCCTCTGCAATGCGCCAAGCACATTCCAAAGGTGTATGATGGTGATCTTTTTAGATTATCTCGAGGACTCAGTAGAAATATTTATGAATGACTTCTCCATTTATGGGAACACTTATGAAGTCTGCCTGGCCAATTTGGAGAAAATTCTGAAAAGATGTGAAGAGATGAACCTGTTGCTCAATTGGGAAAAATGTCACTTCATGGTGAAGGAGGGAATAGTGTTGGGACACAAAGTCTCCCAAGACGGGTTGGAGGTGGACAAAGCAAAGATTGATGCAATTGAAAAGCTTCCACCTCCAACCAACATGAAGGTTGTGCGAAGCTTCTTGGGGCATGCTAGATTCTATAGACGATTCGTCAAGGACTTTTCTAAAATAGCAAGACCACTGAGTGTGTTGTTAGAGGCAGATAGAAAGTTTGAATTTGATAGCAATTGCATCAACACATTCAAAATTTTAAAAGATGTGTTGATTATCGCACCTGTCTTGATTGCGCCAGATTGGACACTCCCATTTGAACTCATGTGCGATGCAAGCGGGTATGCGATGGGAGCTGCATTAGCACAAAAGAAGAAAACTATTTTGCACCCCATCGCATATGCGAGTAAAACTCTGAACCCTGATCAACTTAATTATACCACCATTGAAAAAGAGCTCCTGGCTGTGATTTTTGTGTTGGAAAAATTCCGAGCATATCTATTGGGAACCAAGGTACTCATTCACACTAATCACTTGGCAATCAAATATTTGATGAACAAGAAGGACGCAAAGCCGAGGTTGATCAGATGGGTTCTCCTCCTTCAAGAATTTGATATCAAGATAATTGATTGATAGGGGACAGAGAATCAAGTTACGGATCAGTTGTCCAGATTAGAAAATCCTGAGGTTGACCACATGAATCTGAAGTGAGTGCCGTGTTTTCGGACGAGCAGCTGTTTCGCATAGAAGAACTGCCCTGGTATGCGGACATTGTTAATTATTTGGTTTGTGAATAATTTCCTGAAGATTACACCTATCATCAACAGAAGAAGCTCAAGAATGAATGTGGACACTATTATTGGGATGAGCTGAATCTGTATAAAAAAGGTGCAGACCAAATCATTCGATTATGCAGCCCAGATGCTGCTCAACAACGCATATTATCGTAGTGTCACGATTCGCCATATGGAGGGCACTTTGGAGGACAACGTACTACAGCCAAAGTTTTACAAAGTGGATTCTTCTGGCCTTCATTATTTAAGGATGCTGCTGACTACACAATGAAATATGATCGGTGTCAATGAACCGGCAACATTTCATGGAAGAACACAATGCCAATGAATACTAACTGGGAGCTGGAACTATTTGACGTATGAGGCATTGATTTCATGGGGCCATTCCCTCATTCAAATGGTAAGCACTATATTCTATTAGCCGTTGACTATGTCTTCAAGTGGGTAGAGGCAATTGCGTGCGCTGCAAGTGATGCGGCAGTAGTTTCCCAGTTCCTGAAGAAAAATATTTTCACGCGTTTTGGCACTCCCCATGCCATCATAAGTGATGAAGGATCACACTTTGTCAACCACAACATAAAGAAGCTGCTGCGCAAATACAATATCCTCCACAAGGTGGCCACCGCATAGCACCCGCAAACAAATGACCAGGCTGAAGTGTCCAATCGTGAAATTAAATTGATACTTGAGAAGGTAGTAAAACCTTCGCAGAAGGATTGGGCAATAAAGCTTGATGATTCGTTGTGGGCATACCGAACCGCATTTAAAACACCAATAGGTATGTCTCCCTATGCGTTGGTATTTGGCAAGGCGTGTTATCTAGCTTTGGAGTTGGAGTATAAAGCATTGTGGGCAATTAAAAAACTGAATTTCGATTTAAAGGAAGCAGGAGAAGCACGGAAACTGCAGCTGGTTGAGCTAGAAGAATGGAGGATCAACGCATATGAGAATGCGAAGATTTATAAAGAGCGCACCAAGCGTTGGCATGATAAACGCATATGCGCTAGAAACCTCCAAATCGGACAGAAGGTCTTACTCTTTAATTCAAGATTGCAGCTCTTCCCAGGAAAATTAAAATCACGCTGTTTCGGTCCCTTCATCATCAAAGAAGTATTTCCACATGGTGCGGTGGAACTAATCACCAAGGATGGCAGTTGAACATTTAAAGTTAATGGACAATGGATCAAAGCATATTGCAAAGGAGATTTTCAGCCATAAATAGCCTCCGCAAAGTTGAAAAACCCAGACTATCCCTTACTCAACTCTTGAACATTTAACTCTTCGTCACACTATTACTAGCTATATTTTACTTATTTTTCTCTTAAAAAAAAAGAGAAAAACTTGTTGTTTTGTTTTGAAATCATTTGACCCTCTCTTTGTCTGTTTATAAGGATTAAGGCACAGGATTGCAGAGATACTGCAAGACGAAGCAAATATTCTGATTCCATCACCGCAATCCACAGAAGCAAAGATTGCCGCAAGGATGGATACATCAATACTCAATGCGGGCGACAACGCAAAATTTGGGGGTGTACTCTTCCTTATCTTTATTTTAAATTTTGCGCTATCACATTGCACGTTATTTTTCAAAGTTTTATCACCGCATCCTCCCTGATTACCACAATCATTTGCCGAATAGATAAATTTAGTAGTTTACCACATGGTGTTTCTTCACCAAGTATGATTTCAATGATGAAATATATGCTTCTATCTCTTTCGTCTATACTAGAGTCAACTTAAATCTTACGATAGTCACCTCATGAAATATTGCAACTCCTTACCACATCAAGGTTGAAGTGTTAACTTCTCCTTCAACCAGCGCAACCTAATCGGTTTGCAAACTCTTTGGTGCATCCACTCACTTGCTTGAAGCCCAATATTTCTCCCCAACAAGCCACATGTCCGGATGATTTAGCATCACCATGGGAGCATTCCACACCCTTATGATCGCAAGCCATCTTGGCCGATCGCTCCCTCATATGGCCTATGTGTTCACCTAACCTCAAATGGCAATCCAATTGATGCAACTTGGTCATATATGCTAGATGCTCGCAAGGGTCATCCTAACCTCAAATTGCTTGGCCGTGCATGTCCTTTTCTCGGTTAGCCATCATCAACCCATGGCTTTCTCATCAATGCAATACGAGTCATACTAAACTTAAGACATCACATCCTTGGCCGCATATCCTTCCTCTCCCGCATGGCTTACCTTTGGCCTATACGTTCAACTAGGATTATGACCAACACTCTTCCAACGCATACTTATTTGCCTTGTACTATGCACCCATATGCCCTCGGTTGTCCTTGGTACATAGCATATCACCAACGCATAACAACCTTTGGGTAAAGCTAGGTCTCAACTCAACACCTCATGGTACAGCTTACCATCGCCTAGGCTCTTGCTAATGCATCCCCCATGATCCATGCATGTATGTCCTTGTTTGTCAACGTCCTTAGTCTCTTATTCAATACCATCGCAAACTAACCTCATAAGCCTTATGTACCACAAGCCTTAGCAATGCAAAGACATTTCACCATGCGTCCATCATGGCTTGTCCTATCGCCTAACTCATCGTCTAGGAATGCTGCTGCTTATCATCCAACGCATAACACTATCGTATAGCACCTGCGCCTATCACATAACACACAGGCTACTGCACAGCTCTTGCTCATCGCATAACGCTGATGCCCATCATGGCTATCGTCTAGTGCATTATTGCTATTACAGTGCTAAATCGGGTCGAAATGCATGTTATTACAGCGCAAATAAGCAAAACAATGAGGGAATGCGACGGTAAAAATATACAAAATCATGTCCAAAAGTGCTAAACTGAGAAATTGCGATTGCATATGCCCATTGCATAAAAGTAGCTATTTTACTTATTTTATGTTGGAAAAATGCGTTGGCGCAAAGGAAATTGTGATCCAAGGAATTAGGCGTCCGCGCGCATTGAAAGTTGCGATCGCAAGAAATTGCTCAAGTAGGTGGCTGCATAAAGACTATGCATCAAGGTGACAATATAATAAATCATGATGGACGGAAAGCTGATGACGGTCGAAGCCGAATTTAGTTGACAATCCATTAACAACACATTGTAGCAAGTACACTCAACTTTCGGTGACCATTAATCGGCGCATCAGAGCAGAAGATTTAATGACCACCCATCATTGCAATCATTAGAAAGAAAAGTTTCTTCACCTTGAGCTCTATAAATACCGGAGGCCACCATTTTAAAAGGGTTAACAAGTAGATCAGATACAAGATAGATAGCCTTTAGTCTGTTCATAGTCATTCTTATACTTAGAAGACGGAGACGAGCCAAGAGAAGAAGACGCTGAGACATCATTCTCGAATAGCTCAGAAGACTGCCGGGAAGCGCTACAAAAGGAGAGAGGGCCAACACTTGTGAGAGCAAGGATATTCTTCTAGGCAGAGTTGGAGTGAAAAGACAGTGAAAAGGCCACGGGAAGCAAGACATTGCTACCAGGGTTCTTATCTCTACTATCTATTGTTATTCTGTATTCTGCATTTAGTCTATAGACAATGGAAATCTCATTTCAACTTATGTTCAATCTCTCCATACTTCAGATGAGTAGCTAAATTTTCGAATGGGTTGAGAAGTACTTAGCTAGCATGACCTATGATGTTCACTTTATGCGGTCATCTTGTCTTATGTATGCATCATTCACCCTTTAGAGATGCTCGTGAGAGTGGTCTAAAGATAGAATCTAGGCTTCGGAGAGTCAGATTAGAACTGTATAAGCAAGAGAGAAACTTAGGGATAAGTTCTGTTTGCTATTACGCATCATATGCACCTTAGAAATAGGATATGATAATATGCGATCACTTTGTGTATGTGTGCAACATTAATCATCGCATAAAAAAGAATAGAAGCTTAGACATAAGTCCTATCGACATTATCATATACATCGCATGCGTCCTAGAAATAGAAGTTACGACATTTTCATTGGAAGATGACATGCTGTTGTTTGTATGTAGCATGATTGCATAACTTGAATTCAATCTTAGGAAGTGTTAGCTAAACCCCTTCTTAACTCGTTCATCACATACTCATTGTAATTCTTGATTTCATCAACTTTTTACTCGAATCCATCGCATAGGAAATACACTTAAACAAAACAACATCCAACTAATTTGTTTTTGCCACCGCAAAGGAATCAAATTTACTATCGCATAGTAACTCAGTAGTTCTTGTGTTCAATCCTGGACTTACCAGGAAACCTAGTGTGATTTATACTTGGGTCTTATTAGGAAAACTTGCATGTGCAATGCATATTACATCACCACAACTTTACATCATAATCGCATCACATTTACAATGCATCAAGTTTTTGGCGCCGTTGCCGGGGACTACGGTAGTACATATTGCGCTAACAGTAATCTTTTGATTTTCTTTGCAGCTTTCAACCTCTGTGCACTGCCATTCCTTCGGTAAGGGAAGAAGCAAGTGTCGTATGAGCAAAAGACATGTTCCTGAGCCCAACTATGACCCAGAGATCGAAAGAATGTTTCGAAGAAGACAGAGGGACAACCGCCGACAACAACAAGAGAGAAATCCTAGAATGGCAGAACAACCGGAAGACAGAGTAGGAAACGCGAACAACATCATGGCAAACCCCATTCTCCTGGAAAATGACCGCAATAGACCCATTCGGGACTATGCGTCACCCAACCTCTATGATTTCTCTCCATGAATCTTGAGGCCCGCTTTGGACGGATTGAGGTTTGAGATGAAGCCGGTTATGTTGCAGATGATTTAGACAGCCGGACAGTTTGGTGGAAGGCTTGGTGAGGATTCGCATGCCCATCTCTGGAGTTTCATAGAAATCTGTAATACTTTTGTGATCCCAAACATCTCAGCTGAAGAAGTTCGACTAACGTTGTTCCCATTTTCGTTATGCGATCAGGGAAGGAAATGGGCTTATTCTCTTGAACCAGGGGAGATAACCTCGTGGGAACAAGTTGTAGAAAAGTTCATGAAGAAATACTTCCCCCTACCGAGGACACAAGAAAGAGGAAGTTGATTAGAAATTTTGAACAAGAAATTGACAAATCGCTCAACGATGCCTGGGAGAGATTTAAGAGACTGGTGCGAGATTGTCCCACAACAGCTTACCTGACTTCTCCAGATGAAGATATTTTATCACGGTTTGAACCCTGCATCGCAGACAGCTACCAATGCGGTAGCAGCTGAAGGTCTGCTTGACAAAACGTATGATGAGGCTAAAAATATTCTTGATCGCATATCAAAGAATCACGAAGATTGGAGGGAAAGCGATCAGCGGCTAAAAATTTGAGAAGGTGACATAAACAACGGGGCCATCGCATCTCTACATAATCAAATGAATACGATGATCGTATTATAAGGCATCGCAATCAACAGCCCTGGAACGTAAAGAGGGTAGGTCAACGTAATCGAACAGACAAGCACAAGTTGTGCTCTTTGTGGAGATTTGCATCCGATGGAAGAATGTCCGGGAACCCGCAATCAGTATACTTCATAAAGAAGAATCTTTTCTCTAACACATACAACCCTGGGTGGAGAAACCACCCCAATTTCATGTGGAAAAATAATCAACAATAAAGTTATCAACCCATGGTGTAAAAAAAAGGGCCGCTAGGATTTTTCCCGCGAATGAACGGTCAACCGCAAAATCAAGCTAGCAGCTTACAAGCGCCACCATCTTCCTCTCTGAGGAGCATATTAAAGCACTATATTGAGAAGAATGAAACGTTCCTCCAGAATTAGGACAGATTGTGGGCGAGCTGAAAAACAGACCGCAAAGGACGTTGCCGAGCTCAACTGAGCTCTCTCGCAACCTGGGGAACACAGGAAAGGAGCAATGTCAAATCGTGACTTTGTGAAGTGGAAAGACAATGGTGGAAGAGAAGAAGGAGCCAAGTAGGAATAATCTAGTTGCGATGGAATCCAAGACCCCATTGACACAGAATGAACCAGAAGAGCCTGAGACAATGGAACCAAAAGTTGCGTCCACCTCTAAGCCTACAGAACACGGAACCGTGAAGATACAACTACCACCATTCCCACAAAGACTTAAGAAGAAGAAAAATGATGAAGTGCAGTATCATCGGTTCATGGAAATGTTAAAACAGTTACACAACAACATCCATTTTACAGAAGCGATTGAACAAATGCAAAAATATGCCAAGTTTTTAAAGGACATGGTGACAAAGAAAAGGAGCACAGGAAAGTTCGCAACGGTGGCGTTAATGCAAAAGTCAAACACCATAATTCCACCAAAGATGCGTGACCCCGAAAGTTTCACGGTACCCTGCTCTGTATTGATCAAGCACTTTGCGACCTTGTGGCCAGTATAAATTTAATGCCCCTTTCAATTTTCAAACAATTGAATGTGGGGTAGCTGACACCCACGACGGTGACTCTCCAGCTGGCAGACAGGTCCCTAGTTCACCCAGAGGGAAAGTTGAAGGATGTTCTGGTTTCAAGTGATAAATTCATTCTACCGACAGACTTCATCATTCTCGACTATGAAGCGGACAAGGATGTACCCATCATATTGGGACGACCATTTTTATCCACCGGTCGCGCTCAAATTGATGTGTACATGTCACACCCCGCCTCGAGCCCACACTTTTGAGCCCAAGAAGAGGCATGAGGAACCGCAGATACCACCCTTTTGTGATACCTACTGCCCAACTAAACCTCTTTACTGTTAGTAAACTTTAAGTCAAGGAGATAGACAACAGCTGAATAAGTAGGCCCATTTTATTACAACAATGTAAAGTTTATACAACTCCAAGACTTAACAATAATGTTTACAACAATAACTGTAAAACCCTAGAAGTGTAACTGTGGCTTGTGGCAGACCTTAACCTTAGCAGCACCCTGGAACTCCTCACCTCTCACTACTTGGGAAGAAAGACATGAAATAACAGAATGAGCTTCACAAAGCTCAGTGAGTGGTAAGAAACTTCTAGAGTCTATTTCAACTCATATTAGCAAGTATATCATAAATATACGAGGTTAAACCTCCGCTTTGAATGAGTCTGTTCTCAACTCTATCTACACACACGGTAGATAGCTAAACTGATAACTATTTAGAATGAGTCTATTCTCTACCTACACACACGGTGATAGTTAACTAATACTAATCATGAACGCTTACTCTGCCGCGCTCCCTTTTGTTCCCAATGTCTCCTATGTGCACATAGCTCCCCACTCATGGGCTTAGAAGCTAGGCCCGTCGGCCCTCTGACCATTCCATATGAGGATCCTCCCACAGGCTCAGGAACTAGACCTTTCGGTCTCCTGACCATCCCCTGAGGTTTTGCTTTCGGGCTCAGGAACTAGGTCTATTGACCCCCCGACCATCCCGATCACATAATCTCATTCTCATACTAGATACTCATTCATAACATAAGAATATATAATTTACTCTAAAATATATGCTTTAAGACTTAAAGGAAATTACCACTCACCTTCGTAAGGTAGGAATCTTCCTTTCTATAAGTTCCTTGATCTTCCCGGGCTCCTCTTTTGAACCCTAAATTCTAGATTCAAATTAAAGCTCAGATTACTCATAGTTCTAAGCTTTATCTTGAGTTACTTCCTTCTACAAATATGCTCTGGAATGTCTCAGAAATATTATCCTAAAATTGTAGCTCATAACTCCTCGTGGTTTGGCCGGAATCATCAAAATATCAAGGCTGCCCCAAGCTTACCCGACAGTTCGACCCTTCTGCCTTTTCCTCATTCTCCAGCCCGATTCCCTAGAGTTTCTTCTCCGGAAGCCCTACCCTGAAAACTAGACTCATGTAGCTTTCAGGTGGCTTTGAAATCACTCCAAACACACGAGTATTCTGGGAGAAATCCTTGTCCTAATTTAATGCTACTTCTAGACCTTCCTGTCCGACAACATCTCCTTCTCTTGAAACTTCATGACTGACGCATGGTCTTGCTACCAATGCATGCGTTCTTCCATCAACGCATAGTCTCCTCCCAATTGGCCTTCATACACTTCCTAGTGTCCTTTTGAAGAGAATTTTGAGTTATCATCTGAGGAGAATTCCTTGGCCCTATTTATAGGCGTTCAAAATCTCCCTAAGGCCGACACCTCCTACTTGGCCGCATGTCTAAGTGTCTTTTCCTTACACTATTAACGCAATCTTACATCATCGCAACCCAAGGTGTCTTGCTCCCCTTTTACCAATGCATAGCCCTCACATTTGCATGTCTTCTTATGCATCACCTCATTTGCTTAAGGCCTAAGGTTTCATCCCAACAAGCCACATGTCCAGATGACGACCTTGAATGCGTCCATCCAACTTCATATGCATTCATTCCTCATATGCGTCCGTCTAACTTCATATGCATTCATCCAACCTTACCTTGTGCCCTTGTGGTGTCTTTAAATCTCAACATAACACCCTTCAAGCCATTGCCGCCTAGCACCTTTTCCCCATATGCGACTTAACCTCGATTATGCCATTTCCAATTAACGCAACCTTACCTTGTGCATCCCATCAACGCAACTTGGTCGTATATGCTAGATGATCGCAAGGCTCCCTTTTAGCCGTATGCCCTCTACCGCATGGTTTACCTTTGCCTATGCGCTCAACTAGGATTATGACCAACCCTCTTCCACTGCATACCATTTGCTCAAGGCTTGTCCTATGTGCCCACATGCCCTCAGATGTCCTTGGCGCATAGCACATCACCGGCGCATAACAACCTTTGGGTCAACCTAGTTCTCAACTCAACACCTCATGGTATAGCTCACCATCGCCTAGGCTCTTGCTAACACATCCCTTATGACCAACGTAACCAACCTCATGAACCTTATTACCGCAAGCCTTAGTGATAACTTGTAGAAATACAAGTTATTTATATTGCTTTATTTAGATATTGCGGCCAAAAGAAAGGAAAGTTGTATTAATTGTAGAGAAATTAGCTAAGAAATGCAAGAATTATAAATTGTCGTCAATACACCCACTGACACCATCACAATGGTAGAAAAGAATATTTCAAGTCTGTTTTGCAGGAAATCAAGTCACCATATGCGTTAATGGCTCAAGATAAAAAGATCAATGCATCTAAGTCGCATTGCGCCCATCATTCAAAAATGAATAAACGATCAACGCAATGATGGCGCATGCGACAATTGATCAAGAGCTTTGCAATCAATGTAACTTCAATTGCATGCGGTAATAAAAAAACAACACCACATGCGGGCAAACGATCGAAGATGCAAAAGAGCAATGCAATTGTGGAGGATTTTGACACGTGTACAGCTGACCGTTGTGCATTTTTGACGGGATTGATTGCGTAACAGAAGGAATATTCATTCCACCATTTTCGGAGTTGCCATAACAATAAAGTGGGGTCCACACTGCAGAGAGTCAAAGCTAAGCCTATAAATAGCCTCTGAAATTTTATGAGAAAATATACTTGATACGGGCATATTTTGATATTTGTATATCGAGAGAGAGATTAGTCTGAGTGCTGATCGAAGAAGATCCGGGAAGATTTAAGAGACAAGGCTGAGAGGTGAGTCTCAGGGAAAATCCTTTCAATCCCCACCGTGAAGCTCTGTACCAAGGTCACTCCTAATGGACGAGCAAGCCTGAGAGGGAAGCTTTTCCTTCCATTCACTCCATTCGCCGACAAACACATCCACCGTCCAGATCTGTGTCAAGACGTTGGCATTTTTCTGTATTTGTTTCTATCTTTTATCATCAATTGTATTCATCTTCTTAATCTCTATCATTCACACCATGTATCAGATGCTAAATATTAGTATTGAATGTCATGATCATTTTCATCTCCATCTTTCTGTCTATTTCCGTTCCTCCATTAATCGCTTTCTCCATGATGTTTTCTTAATCCCTTGGTATTTAGAATGAATTAAACAAGTAAATTAATCTGTGCTAAAGGAATAAATATGTTTAGTTAAAGCATGCTAGACGACATCTTCACCTGTGAGAGCAGAAGTGAAGATGCCATTCTGCCTGTTGAGAGAAGGTTAGAAGAATGCGTTAACTAAAGCGAGAAGTACTTCCAGAGATAGAAGTAACCTTGCGTTCATTATGTTCATCCCTATTTCACCACAGAAATGTGGGAATAAGGCCGATCACCAAGAGGTGTACGCCAAGGGAAAGCGGAACCATTGTTAAATCTTTAACGCAATTAATGAACTTGCGATGTTTATATTAATTATCCTTTCTATTTCTGTTCCATACATAAAAACTTGCTACCGCATAACACGACCCTTTGTATAATTTTCACAGTCAGTCTCAATCTCAGTATCATGTATCAGTATTGTGTATCTTGTATCATATTAGCTTAGGTTTACTTTTATCGCATTTTATTTTATTATCGCATATTTTACTTTACCGCAATATTTTACTTTACCGCAACTTTAAATACTTGTACACACACACTCCTTTTATTAATTGAAAAACCCCCGGTCGCATATATCACAAACGTAACACATTAACTACGCAATCCCTATGTTCAATCTCGGATCACTCCAAGAAACTTGCGGTGGAATTATACTTGGTTTCAATGCAAGGAAACTTGTGACAAAGCATAGCATACTACAAGCATTTTGTTAATAACACATACATCTAGAAGTAGTATTGCATATCATCGCATCATCAAATTCCATGTCAACGCTTAGCAACGCAAGGACAATTCACCATGCTTCCACCATAGTTTGTTTCATCACCTAGCTCATCCTTTAGCAAGGCCGCCGCATAGCACCATCGCATAATGTTGCTACATACCATCGTGTAGCATCGCCACATCCATCGTGTAGCATCGCCGCATCCATCGTGTAGCATCGCTACATCCACGATCAACCCACGCACAAATCTCTAGTGCCTTGCGCCTATGTCCGCACAACTTAAGGCTACCACATGCTCTACTAACCTCTCAAACATAGTCTGCCACATACTTGACCCCGCATAGCCTTTCCTCTCAGCCATACTTTAGCCTTTTCCAATGCCCAAATTGATGGAACTCGAGACATACACAGCGAAATTAGGATCTAATTACACTCTAATTGCTTTTAATTAAAAGGAAATTATGCATGCAATTGAAGGAAAAACAATAATTAAAAAGAAATGAGATACAACCTTTGTAGCTCCCAAACAACGCTTTTCCTCACCGAATCTCGATCCGAACTCTTCCGGACCACCACTAGAGTTGACCTACTATCCTCTGGACTCAGAATCGGGTTGTGGGACCCGGTGGATGAAGAACCCCGAGAGAGAGAAAAGAGATGGAAAAAAGGAATGAATTTGGGTTTTGGTTTGGGTTTTCTTTTTGAACTTCACACAAAGAAAAGAGGTTTTTTCCAGCCCATTTTATAGAAAAAAAACCATGCAACAATTGCATGAGCCAAATCCATAAAAAGCCAACAGCTATAATCCACTATCTTAGTGGGCTTAATGTCTCCACTATAAGCTAACACCTAGCCCACTATTTTGTTAGTGGAATTATCCAACAAAAGTTTGGATTTTCCCACTAACTTTAGTCAAAGGGCAAAATAGTCATTTCGTCAAAGTCAAACTTCGACCAAAAAGTCAACATTTTGACTTTTTATGATTTTTCTGTGTTGACTAATTTTGACCTCCCGAGCATGAATCCACATTCATTTTCTCGAAATTCAAATAAATTTGAATACAAGGTCGGTCAAAGTTTGACTTTTCAAAGTCAAAAGTCAACTCTTTGACTTTTTACATCTTTGATCATTTCCATTATTTTTCGAGCTTCCGAATATGAACGTATTCATATTCTTGATATTTAAATCACATTTAAATATTAAAGTTGTCTATCTAAACTGAAAAATCTGACCACTATATCACATATACTTGTCGATTTCTCTCTCTTCATCTAATTCGAACATTTCGAATTATTCTATCATACTATTCTAAGTTTATTCCATAGGAGCTAGTAGGGTAACCTAATGGACCTATAGATCATGGGCTCCAAAGATTCGAGATTAGCTGGCTAAACTCTTTAGACGGAGCTAATCAACATTCGTTAACTAACGAGTCATTCCACTAGAGTCCGTAGTTACACTCCCCTCACTATAGATATATTTGTGTCCATTTGATATAACCATGATTAGTAAGCTAATCCTTCACAGGTTTTTTTTAATCTCGGCTGGGTCATAAAAACCGTTTTATCCCCAAGACTACATCTTGTTCCTTAAGTTCCACTGATCCTCTAATGAACAATCTGTTTAAGATCCAACCTATAAACCGAATCCCTCTCGGGCCAAGGAGAGGGTGGGGCCCCTTGTTTAAGACCTGGATTCAGTACTAAATGGAACAACCTATCGATTATCCCTATAACGGGTAGGAGTGAATTCCGTCTTGCAGCCTATGTTCCCAGCTATCCACCCGATATTACCCCTAAAATGGGAGGCTTATGGGGCTAGCGATATTGAACTGCCCTCACCTATGCAGATCTAAGGATAATTCCGAGTGAACAAGAGTCCATAGTTAGCTCAGGATTAAGATTAAGTTAAAAAGGCCATCAACTAACGAAATAGTCAGTTTTATACATAAAACGGCATTTAGAACGTAAAAAGTGACTATTTCATGGTTCAGTCTTATGCAAACTCATTGCATAGGATGCCCTCACTCACATATCTCTATATGAACAATTCAGGATCACATCATTTGTACTAACTACAAAGTGGGTTGCATCCATAGTGTCCTCAGAATAAGGCGTCCAACCTTATTCATATACTATAGACCATTTTGGCTATATATTTGAACTTGATCCACATTTATGTCACTACATAAAGTTCAAACTACATTAAATAGCCTCAGGACCTTAGTTTATTGGATTCAAGATTCCAATTTCAATAACATCTTTATCGAAAAACAAAACAGAATATGTTTATTAATTTACAAACAACGAGTTTTAGGACATAATATCCAACACAAATAACCTCTCAAATGTTCATGGCCAACACATGGCACAACACCAACACTAGCACAAGGCCAACACATTGTCTAGTACTTAGGCCATTTTTGCCTTGGCTTCCAATGCATAGTTCCTTGTGGCATTATACTTAACCAAATTTTCACTAGTTAAGGCTTATTCCAATACTACTAAGCAATCCATTTAAACACTTAGAATTTTCCTACTCTTTAACATACGATTTAACTTCCACTTAGTTAATTCCCTTAATCACCTACTTAAGTAAGAAAAATGGAAATCCGGGTTTCACAGTACAAGGGTGAGACCACGATGAGTATAAATGGGAAGAAGCTCAGGTTTGACATCATTAAAGCCATGAAGTATCCGGAAGATGAAGACCTATCCGATTCTGACAATGAACCCAGTTGTAATGAAGAAGAGAAGTCTGAAGATGTAGATGAAAGAGTGGATGCGACCGCATTCGTAGAAACATGCAATGTGATCATGGAAACAGCGAACAAAGAAGAAAAATTGAACTTGAATGAAGAAAGAAAAACACAACAACTATCCTTGGAACAACCACCTACCATGGAATTAAAGACTCTGCCAAATCATCTGAAGTATGTTTTCTTGGGGCAAAATGAAAATTTGCCAGTGATAATTTCCTCTGCGCTACAAGAAAAACAAGAAAATGCGTTGCTTAGCATCCTGAAGAAGTACATAAAAGCAATAGGGTGGATGTTAGAAGATATAAGAGGAATCAACCCAACATATTGCATGCACAAGATACGTCTCAAAGAAAATAAAAAAGGCTCTATCGAACCTCAACGCAGTCTGAACCCTGCAATGAAGAAGGTTGTGAAAAAGGAGATAATTAAATGTTTGGATGCATCATCATATACACAATCACCGATAGCACGTGGGTCAGCCCCGTGCAATGCGTGCCCAAGAAGGGAGGAATGACAGTAGTTCCAAATGCAAACAATGAATTAATACCAATGAGGACCTCACTGGTTGGCGGATTTGTATGGACTATTGCAAACTCAATGCAGCAACAAAGAAGAACCATTTCCCCTTGCCTTTTATTGACAGATGCTAGACCGCCTAACAGGAAATGATTACTTTTGTTTTCTGGACGGGTATGCGGGCTACAACCAAATAATGATTGCTCCTGAAGACCAAGAGAAAACCCATTTACCTGCCCATAAAGAACGTTTGCTTTTCACCGCATGCTGTTCGGATTATGCAATGCGCCGAGCATATTCCAGAGGTGCATGATGGCCATCTTCTCTTAGTATCTCAAGGATTCAGTGGATATTTTTATGGACGACTTCTCGGTTTACGAGCAAACATATGAAATTTGTCTGAATAACTTGGAGAAGATACTGAGGAGATGTGAAGAGACAAATCTTGTGTTGAATTGGGAGAAGTGCCACTTCATGGTGAATGAAGGTATTGTGCTCGGGCACAAAGTTTCCAAGGAAGGGCTGAAGGTGGATAAGGCGAAAATCGAGGCCATTGAAAAGCTTCCACCTCCAGCAAATGTGAAGGCTGTTAGGATTTTCTTGGGACATGCAGGATTTTACCGTCGTTTTGTGAAGGACTTTTCAAAGATTGCTCCACCATTGAGTGTGTTGTTGGAGGCTGACAAAACATTTAACATTGATACACAGTGCCTCAACACATTCAAGATACTGAAGAACGCATTAACTACCGCGCCTTTGTTGATCGCACCTGACTGGACAAAACAATTTTAGCTAATGTGCGATGCTAGTGGGTATGTGATAGGGGCGATGCTAGCACAGAAGGAAATAACAATGCTGCATCCCATCGCATATGCGAGTAGAACATTGAACCCTGCTCAAGAAAATTACACTACCATTGAAAAGGAACTTCTTGCGGTGATCTTTACGTTGGAAAAATTTAGAGCTTACATGCTAGGATCCAAAGTGATCGTTCACACCGACCACTCGAAAATCAAATATTTAACGACCAAGAAAGATGCAAAGCCGAGATTAATTCGATGGGTTCTCCTCCTCCAAGAATTCAACATAGAAATCATTGACCGCAAGGGGATGGAGAAATAGGTTGCGGACCACCTATCAAGATTAGAGAATCCAGAAGTAGACAACAACCAGTCAGATGTGAACGCATCCTTTCCAGATGAGCAACTGTTCAAACTTGAAGAATTACCTTGGTACGCAGATGTGGTCAATTATCTGGTCTGTGAACAATTTTCGAAAAATGACATAGCCCACCAAAAGAGGTGGCTTATGCATGAGTGTAGATTCTACTATTGGGACGAGCCAAATCTTTACAAGAGGGGGTCAGACCAGATCTTGTGTATATGTGTACTAGAGACTGCTCACCAGCACATACTATCCCAATGCCATGACTCACCGTATGGTGGACATTTTGGAGGTCAACGCACAGTAGTAGAAGTGTTACAAAGCAGGTATTTTTGGCCGACTCTATTCAAGGATGCGAGAGACTATTCTATGAGATGCGATAAGTACCAACGCACGGGAAACATTTTATGGAAGAATGTGATGCCAATGAATATTATATTAGAATTGGAACTCTTCGATGTGTGGGGCATAGACTTCATGGGACTATTTCCACCATCAAATGTGATGGAACATGAGACATACGCAGTGGAATAAGGATCTAATTACACTTTAATTGCTTCTAATTAAAAAGAAAATAGCATGCAACCCTAAATTAATTAATTAGGGTTTTTTTTTAAAAAAATACCTTTAAAGCTCTTGAAACGCTTTCATCTCCACCAGAACAAAAATCGAAAAACCACTAGAGCTGACCTACTATTCTCTGGACTTAGAATTGGATTGTGGGACCTGATGGATGAAGAAACCGAGAGAGAGAAAGAGATGAAAATAGGAGATGGATTTTTCTTTTTGGTTTGGCCTTTTTTTTTTCAGCCCAATTTAGAAACTAGTTTTCTATCAAAAAATGCAAAAAGTTTTTTCATTCAATTTCAAGGCCCAAATTTATAGAAAAAAGCCATGCAACATTTGCATGAAACAAATTCATAAAAACCCAACACCTCAAAATTCATTGTCTAAGTGGGCTTAATGTCTCCACTATAAGTCAACACCTAGCCTACTATCTTGTTAGTGGAATTATCCAACAAAAGTTTGGATTTTCCCACTAACTTTAGTCAAAGGGCAAAATAGTATTTTGTCAAAGTCAAACTTTGACCGAAAAGTCAACATTTTAACTTTTTATGATTTTTTCCGTGTTGACTAATTTTGACCTCCCGAGCATGAATCCGCATTCATATTCTCGAAATTCAAATCACATTTGAATATAAGATTGGTTAAAGTTTGACTTTTCAAAGTCAAAAGTCAACTCTTTTACTTTTTACATCTTTGACCATTTCCATTATTACCGAGCTTCTGAATATGAACATATTCATATTCTTGATATTTAAATCACATTTAAACATTAAAGCTGTATCTCTAAACTGAAAAACCGACCATTATATCACATATACTTGTCGGTTTCTCTCTCTTCACCTAATTCGAACAATTCGAATTATTCTATCATACTATTCTATGTTTATTCCATATGAGCTAGTAGGGGAACCTAATGAACCTATAGATCATGGGCTCCGACGATCCAAGATTAGTTGGCTAAACTCTTTTAGACGGAGCTAATCAACATTCGTTAATTAACGGGTCATTCTACTATAGTCCCGTAGTTGCACTCCCCTCACTATAGATATATTTGTGTCCATTTGATATAACCATGATTAGTAAGCTAATCCTTCACAGGTTGTTCGTAATCTTGGTTGGGTCATAAAAACCGTTTTATCCTAAGACTACATCTTGTTCCTTAAGTTCCACTGATCCTCTAATGAATAATTGGTTTAAGGTCCAACCTATAAACCGAATCCCTCTCGAGCCAAGTTGAGGGTGGGGCCCCTTGTTTAAGACCTGGATTCAGTACTAAAGGGAACAACCTATCCACTATCCCTATAATGGGTAAGAGTGAATTCCATCTTGCACTCTATGTTCCTAGCTATCCACCCGATCTTACCCCTGAAATGGAAGACTTATTGGGCCAGCGATATTGAGCTGCCCTCACTTATGCAAATCTAAGGATAATTCCGAGTGAACAAGATTCCATAGTTAGCTTAGGATTAAGATTAAGTTAAAAAGGTCATCAATTAACGAAATAGTCAGTTTTATACATAAAACGACATTTAGAACGTAAAAAGTGACTATTTCATGGTTCAGTCTTATGCAAACTCATTGCATAGGATGCCCCCACTCACATATCTCTATATGAACGATTCAGGATCACATCGTTTGTACTAACTACAAAGTTGGCCGCATCCATAGTGTCCCCAAAATAAGGCGCCCAACCTTATTCATATACTATAGATCAGTTTTGCTATATATTTGAACTTGATCCCCATTTATGTCACTACATAAAGTTCAAACTACATTAAATTGCCTCAGGACCTTAGTTTATTGGATTCAAGATTAAAATTTCAATAACAATTTTATCTAAAATCAAAACAGAATATGTTTATTAATTTATAAACTACGAGTTTTAGGACATAATCCTAGTGGAGTATCACAATGTTGAATTTATGTGAGAAAAATATGAGTACAATAAATATATGAATACAATAAACTAGGGTATACAACCAAAAAAATGGTCACAAGTACATTCTGTTGGCCGTCGATTATGTTTCCAAATAGGTTGAAGCGGTATCATGCATCGCAAGCGATGTGACGATAGTCCCCAAATTCTTACGAAGAAATATCTTCACTTATTTTGGCACCCCACGTGCCATAATAAGTGATGAAGGCTCCAACTTTGTCAATGTTGTCATCAACAAACTGTTGCTCAAGTATAATATCCACCATAAGGTCACCACCGCATACCATCCACAGACAAATGGCCAAGCCGAGGTGTCTAATAGGGAAATCAACCTTATCCTAGAGAAGGTGGTGAATCCTTCACGAAAGATTGGGCCATGAAGCTGGACGATGCCTTGTGGGCATACAGGACCGCCTATAAAATAGCTATAGGAATGTCCCAATGCGCTGGTATTTGGAAAGGCATGTCACTTATCGCTGGAATTGGAACATAAAACACTGTGGGCAGTGAAGAAGCTCAATTTGATTTGAAGACTGCAGGGGAGGCAAGAAACTTCAGTTGCTCGAGCTAGACGAATGGAGAATTCAAGCATATGAAAATGCCAAGATCTACAAGGAATGCACAAAACATTGGCATGACAAACGACTATGTGAAAAGGATCTCAAGGTTGGAAAAAAGGTCTTGTTATACAATTCTCGGCTACGACTTTTTCTCGAAAAATTAAAGTCACGTTGGTCCGAACCTTTTATAATTAAAGAATTATTCCTGTACGGTGCGGTCGAATTGACTAATGAGAAGGGAACCGTGCATTCAAGGTCAATGGGCAAAGATTCAAGATGTATCACAGAGGTGACTTTCATCGCGAGAATACCTCCGTGGACCTGAGGAATCCTGACTGAAGAAGAAACGAGCGATCCCTGCATTGATATGCGACACAAACTCATCAGGGACGCATTTTTTTGAAGTATCCTTTTGATATCTTTCTTTCATGAACGTACTTTACCTTTTTTGTACAAACACTACTCTTTGGAATTTCCAACTCTGTCTTTCATAATTTCCCTCTTAATATTTAGCAACGATCGTAGTGAACGATTGTGGTGGAGCTACTCGAAAAAATGTGACCAGTTCGATCATCCCATCGCAATCGAGGAATCTACTTGCTGCAAAGAGGGATACGATCATAGATGATGCAGGCAACAGAGCAAATTTAGGGGTTATATCTTTCTTTGCCTTTTTATTCCAAATTTTGCACTCTCGCATCTCATTTTAACATTGCTAATTTTATCATCGCATCCCCTTTTTTTTTGGCGCAATCATTGAATGTTGATTACTTTATTTAGTCACCGCATTTTTTCCCGTACCAATTATGATTTCAATGATGAAACTAATGCCTTTATTTCTCATCGCATGTACTAGAATTAACTTAATTTCAGGACGGTCAATTCATGAAACATTTCTAGAAGTTAATGGTCCACCAGCTTTCTTTCAAAATGATTTTTATGAAAGTTTCTAAGAGCATAGCATGAGTCATTTTAGTATATCAACAATGAGGACATTGCTGTGTATAAATTTGGGGGTACCAGTATTTATTTTCAACATTGCTGCTTTTAGAAAAACTTAAAAAAAAAAATCATAACGATGAAATCATATCCTACTCGTAGTTGGATGTCCGCATGACACCCGTGGGGGCAAGCCAAAACGAAGATGGGAATCGTGATCAACGCACAAATCAAGTGATCGCAACTCCACTGCCAAATGGGCATGAGTTTATACTGAGAAAGAGCGCCTTGCTCGTAGTTGAATGCTCGCATGACACCTGTGGGGGCAAGCCAAAATGAAGGCTAGGCACTTGGATCAACGCAAGGTCACAAAAAGAATATCTAAACCACGCAAGGATAAAAATCATTTCGAAACACCCCGGTTGGAAAAAGTTTTGAAATAAATCATGCGATGTCCTGAAAAAAAGTAAAGTCTTTTTGAAGGTTAAGCTTGCGGTCCCTAAGTATTAGAAATATTTTAGGAAAAGACCAGGATAGAAATTAAGAAGATTTTGGCTCATAAAATTTGAATAAGGCACCTCGAGAAATCTAGGTAGGGAAAAGGTGGATGACTCTCTAAAGAAAATCTTTCGTTTATGCTTGAGGACAAAGATTGTTTTAAATTTGGGGGTGTGATAACAGGTAGAAATGCACATTATTACAGCGTAAATAAGTAAAACAATGAGGGAATGCGACGGTAAAAATATACAAAATCATGTCCAAAAGCGCTAAACCAAGAAAATTGCGATCGCATGTGCCCATCAAATAAAAGTAGCTAATTTACTTATTTTATGCAGGAAAAATGTGTTGGCGCAAAGGAAATTGCGATCCAAGGAATTAGGCGTTCGCGCACATTGAATGATTGAGATTGCAAAGACATGCGATCGTATGTGATCGTAAGAAATTGCTCAAGTAGGAGGCCGCGTAAAGACTGCGCATTAAGGTGCAGCATAATACATCATGATGGGACGGAAAGCTAATGACAGTCGAGTCTGAATTTAGTTGACAATCCGTTAATGCCACACTGTAGCAAGTACACTCCACTTTCGATGACCATTAATCGACGCATCAGAGCAGAAGATTTAATGACTGCCCATCATTGTAATCATTAGAAAGAAAAGCTTCTTCACCTTGAGCTCTATAAATACCAGAGGCCACCATTGTAAAAGGGTTAACAAGTAGATTAGATACAAGAAAGATAGTCGTTAGTCTGTTCATAGTCATTCTTATACTTAGAAGACGGAGACAAGCCAAGAGAAGAAGATGTCGAGAGATCATTTCCGGACAGCTTGGAAGACTATCGGGAAGCGCTACAAAAGAAGAGAGGGCCAACACTTGCGAGAGCAAGGATATTCTTCTGGGCAGAGTTGGAGTGAAAAGACAGTATAAAAGGTCACGGGAAGCAAGACACTGCTACCGGGGTTCTTATCTCTACTTTCTATTGTTATTCTATATTCTGCATTTAATCTATAGATAATGGAAATGTCATTTCAACTTATGTTCAATCTCTCCATACTTCGCATGAGTAGCTAAATTTCCAAATGGGTTGAGAAGTACTTAGCTAGTATGACCTAAGATCTTCACTTTATGCGATCATCTTGTCTTATGTTTGTGTCATTCAGCCTTTAGAGATGCTTGGGAGAGTGGTCTAAAGATAGAATCTAGGCTTGGGAGAGTCAGATTAGAACCACATAAGCAAGAGATAGAAACTTAGGGATAAGTTTTGTTTTCTATTACGCATCGCATGCACTCTAGAAATAGGATATGATAGTATGCAGTCACCTTGTGTATGTGTGCAACATTCATCATCGCATAGACAAGAATAGACGCTTAGACATAAGTCCTATCAACATTATCGTATACATCGCATGCGTCCTAGAAATAGGAGTTACGACATTTGCATTGGAAGATGACATGCTGTTGTTTGTATGTAGCATGATCGCATAACTTGAACGCAATCATAGGAAGTGTTAGCTAAACCCCTTCTCAACTCGTTCATCGCATAGTCATTGTAATTCTCGATTTCATCAACACTTTACTCGAATCCATCGCATAGGAAATACACTTAGACAAAACACCATCCAACTTATTTGTTTTTGCCACCGCAAAGGAATAAAATTTACTATCGCATAACACATCACCAAAACTTTACATCATAATTGCATCACATTTACAATGCATCAGGGGCCGTTTGGGGTACCAAACGAGCTCCGTTCGCAAAACCGTCTAGCACACGACTCTTTTTCATAGTTCTTAACCCCTGGGTCCATTTTCGCGCATTTTCGTGCTAGAAGGTTCGGACACAAAAAGAGGGCCCTGGAGCCCCGGGGGCCGTTTGGGGAACAAAACGAGCTCCGTTGCTAAAACCGTCTGGCATATGGCTTTTATTCATAGTTCTTAACCCCTGTGTCCATTTTCGCACTTTTTCGTGCCAGAAGGTTCATGCACAAAAATTGGACCTCGTGGCAGCCCTGTGATACCCCAGCGGAGGTTGGCGACACCCCCACTGGGTCTCAGGGGCCGTTTAGAGTAGCAAAAGAGCTCCGTTCACAAAATCATCTGGAACACAGCTTTTTTCCTAGTTCTTAACCCCCGGGTCCGTTTTCGCTCATTTTCGAGTCGGAAGGTTCGAGCACCAAAAGTGGGCCCCGGGAGCCGTTTGGGGAACCTAAAGAGCTCCGTTCCCAAAACCATCTGGCACAAGACTTTTTTATAGTTCTTAACCCTGTGTCTGTTTTGGCGCTTTTTCGTGGCAGAAGGTTCGCGCACACAAATTAGGCCCCATTGCAGCCCTACGACACCCCATGCGGTGCCTCGCGACACCATATCGAGGCCTCGTGACACCCTAGCAAGGTCTTGCGACACCTCCGCGGGGACCCGGGGGCTGTTTGGGGCACCAAACAAGCTTTGTTCCCAAAATCATCTGGCACACGATTCTTTTCATAGTTCCTAACCCCTATGTCTGTTTTTGTGCTTTTTCGTGCTGGAAGGTTCGTGCACCAAAATTAGGCTCTGTGGTATCCCTACGATACCCTAGCAGTGCTTGGCAACACCCAGCGATTCCTTGCGCACCTTAGCAAGGCCCTGCGACACTTTCGGGGGCCCCGGGGGTTTGAGGCACCAAACGAGCTCCGTTCGCAAAACCGTCTGGCACACGACTTTTTTTTCATAGTTTTTAACTCCTGGGTCCATTTTCGCGCATTTTCGAGTCGGAAGGTTCTGGTACCAAAAGTGGGCCCCGGGGCCCTAGGGGCTGTTTAGGGCACCAAACGAGCTCTATTCGCAAAATTGTCTGGCACACGACTTTTTTTCATCATTCTTAACCATTGGGTCTGTTTTCGTGCTTTTTCGCTCCGGATGGTGTTGGGACTGGTGTCCTAATTCTCCTAGAGTCTCATTGTTTTGTAAAGATGCACATTGTTAAATGAATAAAATAAGTGTTATTTAATTTTGGCATTTACTCAAATCCAATAAATAAAGCTCCTTGGTTATCTTATGTGAACTTAAGCATGTATATGTGATATACAAGTGGATCATGCCTTAAGTGATAACCTAAATAGGTCTATAGTATAAGGATTAAGGTGGGATACCTGATCTTGGTGACACTACGGATACGGCTCGCTTTGTAGAGGTTTGCAGGTGTTGTAAACTACTACAGATTGTAGATCCTGACCATTCGTGTGGAGAGTGAAGCGAGGGTGTCCTATACAAAGAGTTTATATAAGACCTGGACCACGAGATGACTAGACTCTGTATATAATGTCGTTGATACTAGAGACTTACATCTCACCTAAATGACCATAGGTGACACGACCTCAAGTCTGAGTGTTTTGGGAACTCCTGCCTTTGAGGGCAGTCCTTTGATTAGTATTGGTGAGAGTGGCTAGATTGCCAACTCAAAATGCCTACCTTTTTGGGGACTTGTCTGATCTGGGAGCTGGGAACTCAATCCACAAGATAGAATTCACTCCTTTCCCGAAGCAGAGATAAGCAAAAAGATTGCTCCCTTAAGGGCTGATTCCGGGGCTTGAACATAGTGGCAACGGCTTCTCTTTGGAAGAGAAGACTCAGTCATAGTAGGACTATGATTTATGTTCATTAGAGGGATCAGTGGTACTTAAGGAGACAGATGTAACTACAGGGGCATAACGGTTATTGGCCCAGTTGTACTTACGAGCGATCTGTGAAGGGTTGTCACACTACTGATTGGTTAAGATAGACACATAATATATATGTAGTAAGGAGAGTTCAGCTGTCGACCTTTAGTGGAATGCCTGACAGTTAACAGATGGTGGATCCCGTGACTAAAGAGTTTAGTCAGTTACTCACGTACTGTTAGAGCTTTAGATCTACAGGTCAATGAGGTCCCCTTGGTAGCTTGGATTATCTTGAGGATCAGTTCTTGGTGTTGATTTGAAATGTTCAAATTGACAAGAGGTATTTTGATTATATATGATATAATCGGTATGATGTATAGGATACATCTAATGGAGGATTGATGTAAATGAGATTTACATTAAGTACCATGGAATATAAAAAGATCTATGGTTTATATGTTTCATGAGATGAAATATTAAAACTATAGGTTATAAATAGAGTATGATAAGTTGGTTATCATTTATGTTTATAATAATATTAATTATTAGATAATTAATACTTTTTCTTTTATATAACTAAAGTATTGGTTGGTTATTAGATCATTGTAATCGTGAGTATAAAGGAAAGTGGTTTCCTATTTTGAAAAGGAAGTTTTACAAAAGTTTAAAAAGAATTTTTAGTTTTCTCTCGGCGAAAAGAAACTCACGGTGGTCGTCAAGTAAATACAGATTTACTAAACGATGTCTGGGCGAGCTAAATGATCGTGCAGTGTTTACTAAACGATCGCACAGCTTTGCTAGACGGTTGCTGGCCCAAGATAAACGATCGTGTAGAGTCGGTAGGCGATAGACCGAGCTAAACGATAGAGCTAAACAATCGCATAGCTTTTGCTAGACGATCGCATAGTTTTATCTAAACGATTGGGCATCGACCTATATGATAGGTCTCCGACTTCTCCCACTTGCCCAGTCGTGTATGCGATCGTTCTTTCCTTCGATCGTCCGCCTCATACCAAGTCTAAACAGATCCCACCCTCTGGATTCTCACACCGAGAATACCAAGGTCGCCTTATTGGTGGTGTCAGACTTAACTCGACACAGTCAAGGTTTTATAGTGGTGTTGCGGAGGAGTCCGTTCGTGTGGCGAAGGAGATCGTGACCAAGTAGTTCACTGAGGACGAGCGTGAAGTGGTCGTTCTCTGTTCGTGCTGTGTTACGGTCGAGTAGATCGAGCACTCGTGGTTGCTGTTGCTGAATCAGAGTTGTGCATCGGAGTGTGGAGACGCTTCTGCCGATGTTCATATAGAGTTTGATCTTTGTTTATTTGTTCTTCATGTTGTAATTTCTGTATGATTTGCATAATCGTTCGTATTCAAGTCGACTGTAAATGTATTGTTGATTCATGATTGTAATTCGGAATATTTTTGCTTCCGTTGCTCATGAAAATCTCGTTTCCAATTTCGTTTAGAAGGTTCACGCATAAAAAACAGCCTCCAGGGCTAGCTCATGGGGCCCTGAAGGCCGTTTGTGGCACCAAACGAGCTCCGTTCGCAAAACCATCTGGCACACGACTTTTTTTCATAGTTCTTAACACTTGGGTCCCTTTTCGTGCATTTTTGCGTCGAAAGCTTTGGGCACAAAACGTGGGTCCCGGGGGCCATTTGGGGAACCAAACGAGCTTCGTTTCCAAAACCGTCTGGCACACAGCTTTTTTCATAATTCTTAACCCTTGTGTCCGTTTTCGAGCTTTTTCATGTCGGAAGGTTCGCGCACAAAAATTGGGCCCCGTGGCAGCCCCACGACACCCAGCGGTGCTTCGTGACACACCAACAAGGCCCCGTGACACCCCTGCAGGGCCCCGGGGGCCATTTGAGGCACCAAACAAGCTCCGTTCGCAAAATCGCCTGGCACATGACTTTTTTTCATAGTTCTTAACCCTTGGGTCCGTTTTCGTGCATTTTTGCACTAGAAGGTTCGGAGGGCCCTGGGGCCCCGAGGGCCGTTTGGGGCACCAAACGATCTTCGTTCGCAAAACCGTCTGGCACACGACTTTTTTTCATAGCTCTTAACCCCTAGGTCCATTTTCGTGCATTTTCGCGTTGGAAGGTTCGGGCACAAAAAGTGGGCCCTGGGGCCCTGGGGGCCGTTTGGGACACCAAACGAGCTCTGTTCGTAAAATCGTCTGACACACGACTTTTTTTCATAGTTCTTAACCCCCGTGTCCATTTTTGCGCTTTTTCGTGCTGGAAAGTCGCGCACAAAAATTTGGCCCCATGACACCCCAATGGTGCCTCACGACACCCCAACGAGGCCCTACGACACCCCAACAAGGCCCTGCGATACCCTTGCGGGGCCCCGGGGACCATTTGGGGCACCAAACGAGCTCCGTTCGCAAAACCATCTGGCACACGGCTTTTTTTCATAGTTCTTAACCCCTGGGTTTGTTTTCGCACATTTTCGAGCCGGAAGGTTTGGGCACCAAAAGTGGGCCTCGGGGCACCGGGGGCCGTTTGGGGCACCAAACGAGCTTCGTTCACAAAACCATCTGACACACGACTATTTTTCATCATTTATAACCCTTTGGTTCGTTTTAGCGTTTTTTTCGCTCCGGAAGGTTCGCGCACAAAAAAGGGCCCCCCGAGCTAGCCCGCGGAGCCCTGGGGGCTGTTTGAGGCACCAAACGAGCTCTGTTCGCAAAGCCATATGGCACACGACTTTTTTTCTTAGTTCTTAACCCTTGGGTCCGTTTTCGTGTATTTTTGCACCGGAAGGTTCGGGCACAAAAAGTGGGCCTTGGGGCCCCGGGGGCCATTTGGGACACCAAACGAGGTCCGTTCCCAAAACCCTTTGGCATACGACTTTTTTTTCATAATTCTTAACCCCTATGTCCGTTTTTGTGCTTTTTTGTGCCAGAAGGTTCGGGCACAAAAATTGGGCCCCATGGCAGCCTTACAACAACCCAGCGGGGCTTGGTGATACCCCAACGGTGCCTCACGACACTCGAGCAAGGCCCCGCGACACCCCTGTGGGGCCCCATTGAAGGATCTCATATCTACGAGTTCCATGAGCACATTCGGATCGCTCCGATCTCACGGTGACCGAAATATAACAATATACATTCAACATACAGTTATGCAAACAAATCTTAATTAACGGCATGCTTTGAACAAGAAAATAACAAGGGAAAGAGTTCCATGCCAGTTGAAGACATTCTTCACACTTTGGAACTCCAACGCAGTAGAAAAGTCCAAGATATCTACCAACGTCGAGCAGCAGCATCAACAAAAGTAGCATGAACAACCGCACGAACATGAACGCCGTGGGGACGACACCACTACTAAAGAGCCCCGGGTATTCTTGGAGTGAAAACCCAAAGGGTGGTCTTTGGTGAATTTGGTAGAGGAAGAAGGAAACACAAATCGTGTAGGCGTTATGCAAATGGGAGGGAAAAAGATGCTATCGCATAGCAGACTGCTTATCGTTTAGGAGAAGCTACACAATCATGTAGGATTTATTGAACGATCATTTAGGAAAAGGTAAACAATCGTTTAGCTAAAACGACACACTATACGATTGTTTAGAGAAGCTATGCGATCGTGTAGGCAATAGTGTGCAATCGTTTAGGTACGAGGAAGACGATCGTTTAGGCGGAGAGTGCTATCATATAGTCTTTTGATTTTCTTAAGCAATCGCTTAGAATGTTCACCAATGCGCGCTCTCGAAATTTTTTGGGTGATCGATCGAAAGACTCAAAAATGAAAACAATGTTCATTTTAACTCACGTTGCCCCACTAACCCACGACCGAACATGAATTTGGATTAATTATCATATAAATAATCAACTAATTAATTAATAAATATAATCATATTATATTTTTAACCTATAGTTTGATATCACATATCTACTATAGTATTTTCTCCTTTATTTGATATAAATCATATTTATATCTAATTTCCTCCAAAATAATGTATCTCATACATTTAGCCAATTATATCATATATAATTAATCAGTCCAATTATATCATAGATAATCTAACTTCCTCTTGTCAATTTGAACATTTCAAATTAACCCAAATACTGGTTCACGACTTTATCCAAGCTACCCAGGGGACCTAATGGACCGGTGGCTTGAATCTCCAACATTTGCAAAACTATCTGGCACACAACTTTTTTTCATCATTCTTAACCCTTGGGCCAGCTCGCGGGGTCCCGGGGGTCGTTTGGGGCACCAAACGAGCTCCGTTCGCAAAACCGTCTAGCACACTGCTTTTTTTCATAGTTCTTAATCCCTGGGTCCATTTTCGCGCATTTTCACGCCAGAAGGTTCAGGCACAAAAAGTGGGCCCCAGGGGCTATTTGGGGCACCAAACAAGCTTCATTCCCAAAATCATCTGGCACACGACTTTTTTTCGTATTTCTTAACCCCTGTGTCCGTTTTTGTGCTTTTTCGTGTCGGAAGGTTCACGCATAAAAAGTGAGCCCCATGGCCCCGGGGGCCGTTTGGGGCACCAAACGAGCTTCGTACGCAAAATCGTCTCGCACACGGCTTTTTTTTATCATTCCTAAACCCTGGGTCTGTTTTTGTGAATTTTTGCAACGAAAGGTTCGGGCACAAAAAGTGGACCCTGGGGCCCCAAGGGCTGTTTGGGGCACCAAACGAGCTCCGTTCCTAAAACTGTCTGGCACACGACTTTTTTCCATAGTTCTTAACCCCTGGGTCTGTTTTTGTGCTTTTTCATTACGGAAGGTTCGTGCATAAAAATTGGGCCCCGTGGCAGCCTTGCGACACCCCATCGGTGCCCTCGCGACACCCTGCGGGGTCTTGCGGGCCGTTTCGGGCCTCAGAGGCCGTTTGAGGCACCAAAGTAGCTCCGTTCCCAAAACCGTTTGGCACATGGATTTTTTTTCATAGTTCTTAACCCCTGGGTCCATTTTCGCGCATTTTAATGTCGGAAGGTTTGGGAGCAAAAAGTGGGCCCCAGGGCCCCGGGGGCCGTTTGGGGTACCAAACGAGCTCTGTCCCCAAAACCATCTGGCACACGACTTTTTTTCATAGTTCTTAACCCCTTTGTTCGTGTTTGCGCTTTTTCCTGATGGAAGGTTTGCGCACAAAAATTGGGCATCGTGGCAGCCCCACGACACCCCAGCAGTATCACATCCCATCCTATATTTCCCTTCTTAATCCCAAAGTGAGTGTGACGACAGTAGTTACTAACCCTTTTGTGGCACTTACTGCCTAACTAACATTCTTAACCTGCTTAGATCCCTAGAATACATATATACCATTCACCAAACTAATGAAACTTTAAAAATAATCTCAGAACACCAGAGATCAACAACAACATAACTACATCATATTAACACATACATAGTTCAGCAGTCCCAATATACTTTATTAGTCCCTAATATGAGCAACACATATGTACAGACATTTACAGAATAAACTCCTCAAACTTCTCTCTAGACTTTGGACTTTTACTGGAGTTCTTGAGTGGCAGAGCAGCAGGACAACTAACCTCTGGGGAGATGACCACTAACTAGAAAAAGAAAAACATTTGAAAGAATGAGCTACTCGCCCAGTGAGTGACTTAATAAAAACATAAATCTCATGCTTAAACTTAAAGCTCCAAAACATAATACTGGAACTAAAATATGCCAAGCAATGTGTATATTTTAAAACCATTGTATCTGAAAACATAGCTAAATTGATTCCCGGTTGAGAGAGAACCCTTTTGTTCAATCTCAACGTTGGATATCATGTTCAAGAGAGAACCCTTTTGTTCGATCTCTCAAACATAAGCCTGGGCTGGGGTGAGAACCCTTTTTTAGAACTAACTGAATCTTAGTTGAGAATGAATATCCATCGCTCTAATTCCCAATGCCAAGCCATGGTCAGAAGAGACCTCTACTTCGACCTCTTCATACTGAACTATGGCTAGGAGAGACCCCTACGTTGATCTCTTTATTGAACTACCTACGTGCACGTGGAGTTTTCTAAGTACTGTCAACAACTTAGATACATTTACTCAAATACCTTCCTTACCTTCAGTATCCAGCTCACTTAAGCTATCAAGTTCTCGAAGAGCATTAAAAAGAATAGTTTTCAAATATAACATAGAAATCTCCTTAGGATACCTTCCCTACCTCCAGTATCCTTTTTCATTGTGTTTAGGAATACCAACACATATACATTGATAACCTTAAGTATTTAAAACATAGTACATCAAGATTCATTCAACCTTAGCTTTAACCCTAGCTCATGCTCAACAACATTAAGAGCACATATGCTTTACACGTGGAGTTTTCTAAGTACTGTCAACACCTTAGGTACATTTACTCAGATACCTTCCTTACTTCAGTATCCGGCTCACTTACGCTATCAAGTTCTCGAAGAGCATTAAAAGGAATGGTTTTCAAATATAGCATAGAAATCTCTTTAGGGTACCTTCCCTACCTTCAATATTCTTCCCTAACATAGTACATCAAGTTTCATTCAACCTTAGCTTTAACTCTAACGCATGCTCAACAACATTAAGAGCACATATGTTTTAAAACATAATACAACTACTTGTAACATAAACATGTCATAGAATCTCCTTTTGAAAACTACCATGGTTCAACCATTGTACCAAAGCATATTTCATAAACTTGGTAACTAGCATACGTTTATAAACTTTAGAGAATTGCGTTGCTTGGAACTTCTTGTAAAATAACCAACATAAAAGCATCTGTTAATAAAGCATGGATTTTAAAATATTTATAAACCATTTATAAATCATTTATAGTCACTCATAGCTTGTCGGGGCTCTTAAACAGTTTATATGCCTCTTCTAACTCTTCTTGGTCTAAAAGGACATAATCCCCAGTTAGATTCCTTAGAATTCTTAGCAAAAAGCTTCAGGTAGCTCACTTACTGATGAAACTTTCACCAACAAAACAACATTACTAGTAAGATGATCATTATGAGCGAGATCACCCTCATGAGCGAGATTTACCACTTCTAGCAAGATTTATGACTTCCCAGCGAGATTTGTTACTTTCCAGCGAGATTTGTGACTTCTAGCGAGATTTGTAACTTTCCAGCGAGATTTGTATCCTTAATAAGATCCTCCTCTTCCTTAACTCACTCTCGCTCTCGCTCATTTTCTTATCTCTCGCTCACTCTCACTCATTTTATTACCTCTCGCTTGCTCTCGCTCATTCTCTTATCTCTCGCTTGCTCTTGCTCACTATGGTAAGCTGCCTGCTTAATCTTCCCAAGTAGCTGCCTGCTTACGCACCGATTCCCTGTTCCAATTTCAAAAATTCATAACTCAAAATTCAGGACTCTTTTAAAGAAACTTACTTCAATAAACTTGTTTAGAATTGAGTTAACTTTCTTACCTTTAAAATATCAGCCAAAAATTTCTTGTAGTTTTTCCTGAAGCTTCCAATCTTCACTTCGAGCTTTGATTAATCTGAGAATCTACCCTTTCACCAAATTCTTCACTTTTTGCTATTCTCCGTGTGAGATCTTTCTCCAGAAAAACAACCTCAAAAACTAGATTCTCCCAACTTTCGAACGGCACCAACCTCACTTAATTTGCTCAAGTCATTTTCCACAACCGAGCTTCTGAAGTTCCTTTCCCTTTTATACTTCCTTCCATCTCCCCTATTCAAGGGTTAAACTGCCACCTTATCTAGCACTTAGTGCTTCCGGCCAATTCCTATTAGTGAGTTTCTTAAATTAATTTATTTTTCCTTCCTTCATAACCCACGTTAGGCCTTCGCCTCATAATATAAATTTAGCGTGCATCGTATACTTCTTTTTCTAGCGCCCTGCGCCTATTATCTAGTGCCCAACGTCTACCGTTTAGCACCCAACATCCATCGTCTAGTGCCCAACGTCTATCGTCTAGCACCCAACGTCATTGTTTAGTGCCCAATGTCTATCGTCTAGTACCCAATGTCCATCGTCTAGTGCCCAACGTCTATCGTCTAGCACCCAACGTCCATCGTCTAGTGCCCAATGTCTATTGTCTAGCACCCAACGTGGATCATCTAGCTCAATCTTTAGCAAACAATCTCACTCTCAATGATCTCGCTGATCTCGCTCTCAATGATCTCGTGCACAGCCTATCGCTTAGCTACTGTAAGCATCGTTTACCTCCGCACAATTACTACACGATCGCCTAGCGCCCGCCTACACGATCGCCTACCTCATCGTGTAGTGTCATTCATTTACTAGATCATTGCATACCTAATTGTATAGTGTCGCTCATCTGTTACACGATCGTCCAACGCCTTTGCTTGCACACACTTGAGGCTGCCGCAAGCCTTATCAACGCTTCATACCTTTCAACCCATGCATTCATGTGAAACCGAGATTTCCATTTTTCCTACTTAAGCAGGTGTTAAAAGGAATTAACTAAGTAGAAGTTAAATCCTATGCTGAAGTGAAGGAAATTTCTAAGTGTTGAATAGATTTTCCTTGAGTAGTTTTGAGTTAAGCATTAATTGATGAAATATTGGCTAAGTGCAAGTTAAAAAAGAACCCATGCGTGAAGGGACATTAATTCATAAGTTGAAGGCAACCATGAATTTGTAAGGTTGGACGCATGATTGGCTGAAGTATTGGCAAGAGGCATTGCTAAGAGTTGTCATGCGTTGGAAGGCAAGGAAAAAAATGACTAAGTGTTGGACAATGCGTTGGTGTGGTGCTATGCGTTGGCCATGAAGTATTGAAAGGTTACTTGGGCATGAAGAGAGGCTGAAGTATGGCCAAGAACAACGCATGCGGCAACCACTGTCTTGAGAGGTTAGAACAACGTATGCGGTATGACGGCTGCGATGGATGCGATGGACGCGATGGATGCGATGGTTGTAGTAGTACTACGTGCGCATGCGACGCGATGGATGCGATGGATACAATGGACATGATGGTATGCATGTATGTGGCAAAAGGCAAGCGGTCGAAAGAAATGCATTCGTAGTATGCGGTGATGTGGTGCGACGACATTTGGTGTAAGGGCATGTGGTGATGCGAGGGCATGCGGTGCCAGGGCATGTGATGATGCGGTGCGAGGCATGCGTCGATGCATGGAATGCGGCGATAAAGGCATGCGGCGATGGATGCAGCAGTGCTATGCGATGGTACACAACGATGGATGCAGCAGTGCTACACGTTGGTATGTGGCAACACTATGCGTTGGTGATGTGCTACGCGTTGGACATGTGCTATGCATTGGACATCCAAGGGTTTATGGGCACATAGGACAAGCTAGTAGTATACGTTGAAGGAGTGTTGGTCATTATTCTAGTTGAGCACATAGAGCAAAGGTGAGCCATGCGAAGGAGAAGGATATGCGGCCAAAGATGATCTTTGCGAGCATCTAGCATTTGTGACTAAGTTACGTTAATTAGATGCACGAGGTAAGAGTGAATGGACGCATGCGCCGGTTGATGGTGTCCGGACATAGGTAGGTTGCGGCAATTGGATGGGCGCATTTGTGGTTAACGCAAATGAGGTTGGATAGATGCATGCAAGGTCGTCATCCGGACATGTGGCTTGTTGGGAAGAAATCTTAAGCCTTAAGCAAATGAGGTGGTTGCACAAGAGGACATGAAAAATTAAGCATTTTGTGCTGGCTAAGGATGAAGAAGACACCTGATATCTTGTAGAAATACAAGTTATTTATACTGCTTTATTTAGATATTGCGGTTAAAAGAGAGGAAAGTTGCGTCAATTGTATGGAAATTGGCTAAGAAATACAATAATTATAAATTGTTGTCAATACATCCACTAACACCATTGAGATGGTAGAAAAGAATATTTCAAGTCTGTTTTGCAGGAAATCCAGTCACCGTATGCGTTCATGGCTCAAGAGAGAAATATTAACGCATCTACGTCGCATTGCGCCTATCATTCAAGAATGAATAGACAATCAACACAATGATGACGCATGCGACAATCGATCTAAAGCTGAACTTCAACCGCATACGGTAATAAAAAAAAACACCACATGCGGACAAACGATCGAAGATGAAAATGAGCAACGCAATCACGGAAGATTTTGACACGTGTACAACTAACCATTGTGCATTAATGACGGATCGATTCCATAACAGAAGGAATATTTATCCCACCATTCTTGGAATTTCCATAACAATAAAGTGGGGACCACACGGCAGAGAGTCAGAGCATTCATCTATAAATACCTTCAGAGAATTCACTGAAAGATATACTTGATACGGGGGATAATTGATACGAGGCTATTGAGAGAGAGGTTGATCTGAATGCTGATCGAAGAAGAGTCGGGAAGAAAAGAGACAAGGCCGAGAGGTGAGTCTCAAGGAAGAATCATTCCAAATCCCTACCGTGAAGCTCTATACCTAGATCAACTTTACCAATTGAGTAAGCCTGAGAGGGAAGCTCATCCTTCCATTCACTCCGTCTACGCCGACAAACAATCTCTCCATCCAGATTGGTGTCAAGACATTGGCACTCTTCTGTATCTATTTCTAACTCTTATTCATCAATTGTATTTCATTTTCTTAGTCTAAATCATTCACAACCATGTATCAGATGCTTGATTTTATAATTAATTGTCATGATCACTTTCATTTCCACATTTCTGTCTATTTCTGTTCCTCTATTAATCTCTTTCTCCATGATGTTTTCTTAATCCCTTGGTGATTAATATGAATTAAGCAAGTAATTTAATATGTGCTAAAGAAATAAGGATGTTTAGCTAAAGCAGTGGAGATACCATTCTGATCTGTCGAGAGAAGGTTAGAAGAATGCGTTAACTAAAGTAAGAAGTACTTTCAGAGATGGAAGCAACCTTGCGTTCACTACATTCGTCCCTGTTTCACCACAGAGATGTGGTAAACACGGCCGATCACCGAGAGGTGTATGCAAAGAGAAAGTGGAACCATACTTATATCTTTAACGCAATTAAGGAACTTGCGATGTTTATATTAATTATCCTTTCTCATTCTGCTTTGCACATAAGCCTTGCCATCGCATAACATGATCTTTGTATAATCTTCACAGTCAGTCTCAACTTCGATATCTTGTATCATGTAACTTGTATCTTGTATCTTGTATCATCATAGTTTAGGTTTATTTTATCGCACGTTACTTTTATCACAATTTACTTTATTATCACATTTTTATCGCTTATCTTTACTTTACTGCACAGTTTACTTTATCGCATGTACAAACCACACTTTTATTAAATTGGAAAACCGCCAGTCGCATATATCACGTACGTAACACAATCAACCTAAAACAATCCTTGTGTTCGACCTTGGATCACTCCAAGAAACTTGCGGTGAAATTATACTTTGTTTCAACGCAAGGAAACTTGTGACAATGCATAGTATACAAGCATATCATTAATAATGCATACATCTAGAAGTACTATAGCATATCAACGCAATCATCCAAGCGTTGTATGACATAAGAAGATAAATTTTATTCATTTATATTCATATTTTTCCACATGCTTAAAATAGAAGCATCAATTTTTATGTCCACAAGTTTATGGATTAAAATTATGTCAACAACACCTTAGATTGCAGTGATTGAAGGTTGCGTTGATGATGTGGGGAAGAAACACTTGGACATGCGGCCAAGTAGGAGGTGTCGACCTTGGAGAGTTTTTGGATGCCTATAAATAGGGCCAAGGACTTCAGATGGGAACTCAAATTCTCTTCAAAAGACATAAAGAATAGTGTATTGGGAGGAGACTATGTGTTGGTAGCAAGACTATGCATTGGTCAAAAGGTTCCAAGAGGGGAGATGCTGTCGGACAGAAAGGATAGGAAGTAACATCAAATTGGGACGATGATTTCTCCCAGGATACTCGTGGGTTTGGTGTGATTTTAAAGTCACTTGGAAGCTAGGAGAGTCTAGTTTTCAGGTTAGTGTTGCCAAAGAAGAAGCTCCAAGGAATCAGGCTGGAGAATGAGGACAATACAGAGGGGTCGATCTATCGGGTAAGCTGAGTCAGTCTTGTTGTTTTGATGTTGCCAGCCAAACCACAAGGATTTCTAATCTAAGATTTTGTGGTAAGCTTCCTGAGAAAGTTTAGAGAATATTTGTAGAAGGAAGTATCTCAAGATAAAGCCTAGAACTATTAGTAGTCTGAGCTTTAAATTGAATCTGGATCGTAGGGTTCAAAAGGGAGCCCGAGGTGACCAAGGAACTTCTAGAGAGAAAGGTTCCTAAATGATCAAGGTGAGTGACTAAAATATTTTACTAAAATATTTACAATTTTTTTAAGAAACAATGTGCTAAAGCAAGATCTTTCAGATAAAGACATGTTTTCTATGTTTTATTAAAGAAATTCATTGTATGACTAATTTTACTTGAAACTCGATACCGAAGGACGGTTGAGAAGGTATCCAAGCAACTCGATACTGAAGAACACAGTTTTGAGAAGGTATCTGAGCAAAAGTACCCAAGCATGGGAAATCTATTTCATAAGAATCAGTTTTCTAGTCACTTACTGGGCTAACAAGCTCATCCCATTTTCAAATGTTTTTCTTCCTAGGTAGTGAAAGGTGAGGAGTTCCAGGGTGCTGCTAAGGTCAAGGTCTGCCACAAGCCACAGTTACACTTCCGGAGTGTTATTAAGAATGGTTGTTGTAAACATTATAACTAAGTCTTGGATTTGTATAAACATTACATTGTTGTAATAAAATGGGCCAACTTAATCAGTTGGTTGTTGAATTTGTTCATTGGTATTAGAGTTATTTCTGCAAGAGTTATTAAGCAGTAAGTGTCAACAAAAGGGTTGATAACTGCTGCAGTATGTCCTTTCCTAGGCTCAGAGAATAGTCTGGGATAGGGTGTGACAGTCCATCCTTAGTACCAACACATAGTTTACCCTTACCTTCAACACTTAACCTCTACAAGCCTTGGTTGCTACACATGCAACCCCATGCATCCACACTTCTCCATCAATGCATGCCTACACTTTGCTTCCATACTTAGTCAATTTTCAATTGTTATATTATCTAAAACTGACCCTTGACTAAGTATTTCTAACACTTAGAATTTTCTTCCTCCATCTGCCTACTTTCTTTACCTTCTTTCATAATTTTACTTAACATGCTTGTTACTCACTTATGTAGGAAAAATGGAGTACGGGGTTTACAAGTAGTGCCTTGCGACACCCCAGCAAGGCACAACGACACCCCCGCGGGACCTCGAGCGCCGTTTGGGGCACCAAACGATCTCCGTATGCAAAATCGTCTGGCACACTCCTTTTTTTCACAGTTCTTAACCCCTAGGTCCGTTTTTGCACATTTTCGTGGCGGAAGGTTCGGGCACAAAAAGTGGGCCCCAAGGCCCTAAGGGCCATTTGGGGCACCAAACGAGCTTCGTTCGCAGAACCCTCTGGCACACAACTTTTTATCATCATTTTTAACCCCTTGCTCCATTTTCGTGCATTTTCGCTCCGGAAGTTTCGCAAAAAAAAAAAAAAAAAGGCCCCGTGGCCCCAGGGAACGTTTGGGGGCACCAAACGAGCTATGTTCGCAAAACCATCTGGCACACAACTTTTTTCATCATTCTTAACCCCTGGGTCCGTTCTTGCACATTTTGGTGCCGGAAGGTTCGGGAGCAAAAAGTGGGCCCCGGGGCCTCAGGGGCCGTTTGGGACACCAAACGACCTCCGTTCTGAAAACCTTCTAGCACACGGCTTTTTTTTAATAGTTCTTAACCCCTAGGTCCGCTTTTACGCTTTTTCATGACGGAAGGTTCACGCACAAAAATTGGGCCTCGTGGCAGCCCTGCGGCAACCCAGCAGTGCCTGGTGACACCACAGTGAGGCCCTGCGACACCCAGCAAGGCACCGCTACACCCCAGCAAGGCTCAGTGACACCCTCGCGTGTCCCCGTGGGCTGTTTGGGGCACCAAAGGAGCTTCGTTTGCAAATCCATCTGGCACATGCCTTTTTTTCATAGTTCTTAACCCCTCGGTTCATTTTCGGGCATTTTCGCACCAGAAAGTTGGGGCACAAAAAGTGGGCCCCACGGCCCTGGGGGTCGTTTGAGGCAAAAAACGAGCTCCGTTTGCAAAACCGTTTAGCACATGACTTTTAACTTCATTCTTAACCCCTGGGTCCGTTTTCGTGCTTTTTTGCTTCCGAAGGTTCGTGCACAAAAAACGGCCGCGGGGGCCGTTTGTGGCACGAAACGGTTCCGTTTGTAAAACCTTCTGGCACATGACTTTTTTCATCGTTCTTACCCCTGGGTCCGTTTTCGCGCATTTTTGTGCCAGAAGGTTCGGGAGCAAAAACGTAGGCCACGAAGCCTCGGGGGCCGTTTAGGGCAGCAAATGAGCTGAGTTCGCAAAACCGTCTGGCACAAAATTTTTTATCATCATTCTTAAACCCTGGGTTCGTTTGCGCTCTTTTTCGCTCTGGAAGGTTCGCGCACAAAAAATGGCCCCTACGTAGTCCGCGGGGCCGCAAAACCATCTGGCACAAAGCTTCTTTTCATCGTTCTTAACCCCTGGGTCCATTTTTGCACATTTTCGTGCTGGAAGGTTCGGGAGACAAACTGGGCCCCCGGGCCCGGGGGGCCGTTTGGGGCACCAAACAAGCTCCATCCACAAAACCATCTGACACATGGCTTTTTTTCATAGTTCTTAACCCCTGGGTCCGTTTTTCCACTTTTTCATGACGGAAGGTTCGCGCACAAAATTTGGCCTCGTGGTAGCCTCGCGGCACCCCAGCAGTGCTCGACGACACCCCTGCGAGACACTACGACTCCCAGCAAGGCACTGCGACTTCCCAGCAAGGTTCCGCAGGCCGTTTGGGGCACCAGACGAGCTCTGTTCACATAATCGTCTGGCACACACCTTTTTCTCATAGTTCTTAACCCATGGGTCCGTTTTCGCTCATTTTCGCACCGGAAGGTTAGGGCACAAAAAGTGGGCCCCACGGCCCCGGGGGCCATTTGGGCACCAAACGAGCCCCGTTTGCAAAACCATCTGACACATGACTTTTTATCATCATTCTTAACCCCTGGGTCCATTTTCGCATTATTTCGCTAGGGAAGGTTCGCGCACAAAAAACGCCCCTCGACACAGCTCGCGGGGCCCCAGGGGCCGTTTAGGGCACCAAACGAGCTTCGTTCGCAAAACCGTCTGGAACACGACTTTTTTTCATCGTTCTTAACCCCTGGGTCCATTTTTGCGCATTTTCGTGCTGGAAGGTTCGGGAGCAAATAGCGGACCTCGGGGCCCTAGGTGCCATTTGGGGCACCGAACGAGCTCCGTCCCCAAAATTGTTTGGCACACGACTGTTTTTATAATTCTTAACCCCTGGGTTCGTTTTCGCTCTTTTTCGTGACGGAAGGTTTGCGCACAAAAATTGGGCCCTTTGGTAGCCCTGTGGCACCCCAACATTTCCTCGACGACACCTCAGATAGGCCCTGTGACACCCCAGCAAGGCATCGCACATCCCAGCAAGGTCCTGCGAAACCCTATGGGGCCCCGGGGGCCGTTTAGGGCACCAAACGAGTTCCGTTCACAAAACCGTCTAGCATATGCCTTTTTTTCCATAGTTCTTAACTTCTTGGTCCATTTTCATGCATTTTCGCGCTGGAAGGTTTGGGCACAAAAAGTGGGCCCTGTAAGGATAAATTATTTCGTTGTCGTGTTATCGTTAAACAACTTATTAGATTGTTGATGACGTATGTATGTGTATGTATATGTGTGCTTTGCGACAATAATATGCGACACTACATTCTGAATGTATGCGATGACAATGATATGTGTTTGTAGTATGCGTTCGTGTAGTGCGCATGTCACAAGTTTTCTTTTGCTGGAACCAAGTATAATTCCAACGCAAGTTTCTCAGAGTGATCTGAGGTCGAAAACAGGGATTGTTGTGATTAATGTGATACTAATATGGTATATGTGACCAGTTAACATAAAGAATAATGAAGTGGTTTTGAAAGTAAAATGCGGTAAAAGTAAATTGCGATAAGAAAAATAAAGCGATGATAAATGAATTGCGGTGATAAAGTAAATGAATAAACAATTAAATATACAAGTGAGGACTGGCTGTGAAGATGTGCAAAAGTGTCTGATGAATGCGGTGGCAAGTCTTGTGAAAGGAGTCAGAAAGAGAATGGGTTGAGGGAAAGGACATCGCAAGTTCGTCAATCTTGTTGAGAACGCAACTAAGGTTCCGCTTTCCCTTGGCTTACACCTTTCAGTGATCGGCTGCGTTCCCATATGTCTATGGTAAAATAGGGATGAACGTGATGAACGCAAGGTTGTTTCCATCTCTGGAAATACTTCTCACTTTAGTTAACGCATTCTTCCAACCTTCTTTCGAGAGGCGGAATAACATTTTCATTTCTGCTCTAACAGGTGAAGATGTCGTCGAGCATGCTTTAGCTAAACTTAGTTGATTTCTTCAACACAGATTAACTTACTCACTTAATCCTTCCCCTTTACCATAGGGATTAGTTACACATGATGGAGAAAATGGATGATGAATGTATGGAGAAGAATAGAGAAATGACAATGATTACGACAATGATATTAAAATCTAAGGATAAGCGTTTGTTACAGATAGTGAACGAAAGTTTAAAGATGAACACAGTAGATGAATAGAAAATAAGAACAAATATGGAAAGAATGTCAATGTATTGACATGGATCTCGATCGGAGACGATTTGCATGCCGATGTGTGGTAGAAATTTTGTGGAAAGCTTCCCTTTCAGCCTTGATTTCCAGGTAGAAGTGATCCTTGCACAGAGCTTCTTCTTCAGGAATGGAAATGATTGCTTGCTCTAGAGACTTACCTCTCAATCTTGTCTCGTCTTCTCCCCGGATTTCTATGAATTGTCTCTTCAGACCAGTTTCCTTTCTTTGAATTTGATGAAGCTATTTATAGACCTTGGCTTCTTCTGCATTAGCGGTCTTTGTAACACCCTGCACATTTTTTTAGTAATAATTTAATTTCAATAACTTTATTGTTTGGAATTTCAATAATTGTTATTAGTTGGATGACATTTTTGGAATTTTGGACTTCAAGTGTAAGTGCGGGAATTTAATCGTTGGCGTGAAATTATTCAATTTGAAAATTAATGGCAATATAATACCTCACACATTTTCTTAGTAATAATGTAATTTCAGTAATTTTATTGTTTGAAATTTTAGTAATTGTTAATGCATGAGCATGATTTAGAATTTTATGGAATATATTAAAAAGACGACTGGGCATGACCCTAAATTATGAGTTAAGCGACACTACTATGGAAATGTCTTAAATTTAGGTGAAAGTTAGAGCATTTTGTTGATGTTCTTGTTGATGTGATTTATTATGAAAGTGTGTAGGTAATATGATGTATTATGAAATTTCAAATGTTTGATTGTTACATGAGTTAGTGCATGAAAGTGATGTACTAGGGTGGATCCATTAATACTAGATTAATTACGTATGTTAAGGTTAACTAGCCTAACCTTGATCAGGAGATTTTAGAGGATGCATGATTAGGTGAATGTTATATGTAATATGAAGTTTGATGCAATCTCTTTTTCTTTCCAAACTATGTGACTGCATGAAAGTGATGCACTTCTAAAGGCGCTAGTACATGAAAGAGACATACTAGGGCTGGTGTGTATGAAAGTTATACATACCAAGAGAGTACTGAGGTGTACGAAAGAGGTACATACTCAGTGAGTCATGTGTATACAAAAGAGGTGTATACATAACTAGATGTACGGAAGAGGTACATATTCAGTGGGTTATGTGTATAAGAAAAAGGTGTATACATAACTAGATGTACGAAAGAGATACATATTCAGTGGGTTATGTGTATACGAAAGTGGTGTATACGTAACCATGTGTACGAAAGAGGTACACATTAAGTGGGTTATGTGTATACGAAAGAGGTGTATGCATAACCATGCGTATATAGGAGATTGTGTTTCCTTCGGAATTCACCAGAGGTTGTGGGTCTTACGGGACTTACTAAAGGTAGTGGATATACTTAACTACAGTAGGATAGGACTCAATCCCTCTTCTTGTTTCATGTATATATGTGTCCCATGAGGACTAGAGAAATTTATATGTTTCACTAGAGGTGGGTATCTAGAGGACATAGATGCCCAGCCTGACCCCAGTAGTGGGGTTACTTACTGAATATTTTATACTCATTCTTTCTCATGTTGTTGTTTCAGGTAAGGGTAAAGATGCACCTGCGATGGACAAGTGGAATTTGTGATCGAGCCACTTAGACTAGTTTTTACGCTTCCGCTCATGAGATTTAAAATTCTTTTCATGTTCCTCTTAACTTTTAGTTTTGATGCTTAAAACTTACTTTTAAGAACTGTTTTTCAGACTTATTTATTGTCATTTATGATTTATGGGTACCTTACTATTGTTTTAGTATTTGAATTTAATGAAAGACTTTTGAACTTACCTTATTTAATTAGCATTTATTTCGCCATAACCGAGTGTCGTTTTGAGTTCCATGCATGCATGTATTTAGTAACGACCTAACTTAAGTCCTAGGGGGTCGGGTCATTACAGTCCCACTCTGAAAAACTGATAATTCCTTCAATGGCATAGTGGGAACGTTCGCTCTGCTCCACGTTCAATTTGTCAGAATCGTACAACAGAAAAGTGGTACAATGTCAGAAGTCCTTGCGAATGCGTTGCTCTTTACATCTTCGATCGATTGCCGTATGCGGTGTAATTGTTTTGATCTTTTATTGATTGCCGCATGCGGTGGAAATGCATTGACTGTTTAAGTCCATGATCGATCGTCACATGCGCTGCAATTGCGTTGTTCTTTCTTTGTTCTTGAATGATTGCCGCATGCAATATGGATGCGTTGTTCACTTTTGTCCTCGAGCGGTTGTCACATTTGATGACCTATTTTCCTACAAAACAAAGACTTGTACATTCCATTTTGCCATCGCAATGGGGTTAGCGTGTGTGCTTACGACACTTTACAATTTTCGCGTTTCTAAGCCAATTTCTATACGATCGACAAAACTTTTCCTTCTTTTTACCGCATGATCTAAATAAAACGGTATAAATTACTTGTATTTCTAAAATTTATCACACCCCCAAATTTAGATATATGTTTGTTCTCAAGAATATCCTCGACTAAGACAATTCAACTTAAATCCTATCCTAACTTTGTGTTGATCGTCTACTCCGAATGCTCCACCTCTACATAATTTCTCAAACCTACAAGTTCCTTCTATCCTTTGACATTTCTTCAATATGCTCTACTTTATTCTTATCTAAGACAAACCTCTGCCCAAAGTTCCCTTCTAGTTTTGAGAATAACGTTTTACCTCTTCTTGCGAAAACAACGAAGTGCGTCTTTTATGCGATGGCTTGGTTTGCGTCATCTGATAACATAAAATTTGTCTTATGCTATGTAATTTTTATGCACACTACTTCTAAATATATGCGTTGTTAACTATATGCTTGTAGTATGCTATGGAGTAATGCGTTGTCACAAGTTTCCTTGCGTTGAAACTAAGTATAATTCCAACGCAAGTTTCTTAGAGTAATCCGAGATCGAACACAGAGATTGTTTTCGTTAATGTGTTACTTTCATGATATATGCGATCGGTTTTACAATTAATAAAAGATTTGGTTTGTACATGAATTTAAATTGCGATAACATAAATTGCGTTGATAAAATAAAAGTGTGATAAAAGTAAAGTCCTAAACTATTATGATACAAGATACAAGATTCATGATACATGATACTGAGTTTGAGACTGACTGTGAAGTTATACAAAGGATCGTGGTATGCGATGACAAGTTTTTATGTATGAATCAGAAATAGAAAGAATAATTAGTAAAAACATCACAAGTTTGTTAATTGCGTTAAAGATGTAACCTAAGGTTCCGCTTTCCCTTGGCGTACACCTCTCGGTGATCAGCAGCGTTCCTATATCTCTATGGTGAAACAGGGATGAACGTGATGAACACAAGGTTGCTTCCATCTCTAGAAGTACTTCTCGCTTTAGTTAACGCATTCTTCCAAACCTCTCTCGATAGGCGGAATGGCATCTTCACTTCTGCTCTCACAGGTGAAGATGTCGTCTAGCATGTTTTAGCTAAACATAATTATTTCCTTAACACAGATTAACTTACTTGCTTAATTCTTATTAATTACCCAGGAAATTAAGAAAACATCATGGATGAACGGAAATAGACAGAGAGATGATAATGGAAATGATAATAACAATTAATACTAAGATTAAGTGTTTGATACATGGTGTGAATGATAGAGTAAAGAAGATGAGTACAAATGATGAAAACGAGATAGAAACAAATACAGAAGAGTGTCAACGTCTTGACACAGATCTGGATGGAGGTTTTGCTTGCCGGCATGTGGAATGGATGAAGAAAAGAGCTTCCCTCTCAAGCTTCCTCGTCTGGTAGAAGTGACCTTCGTATAGAGCTTCAACGGTGGGGATTGAAAGGATTCTTTGCCTGGAGACTCACCTCTCGGCCTTGTCTCTTGATTATCTCGGATCTACTCTGATCAGGCGCTCAGACTAGTCTCTCTCTCAGATCAGTATATACACGTCTCCCTGTATCGAGTATCTTTTTCAATGGAATTGTGGAAGCTATTTATAGGCAAAACTTTGACTCTTTGCAATGTGATCCCCACTTTATTGTTAAGGTAGTTCCTGAAATTGTGGAGTGAATATTCCTTCTGTTACGCAATCAATCCCGTTAGAAATGCATAACTGAAGCTGTATATGTAAACCCCGAATTCTAAATTTCCTAGACAAGTATGTTTAGCCAAATGAATGATATATTAAATATCTAATAAGTGAAAATCCATGTTATTTATAGGAGTTGTGGAGAAAGGAAAAGAAAAACATATTAAATAGGGAAGCTCACTTATTGGTTTGGGCTGGAGGCACTAAATATGGGGTGACGTGGCGGTTAATCCTTGAACTCGGGAGGCGACAGGAAGATTAAAAGGAAGAGGAACTTCGAAAGCTTGGTTTCGGCAATTTACATGAGAAAATTTAGTGAAATTGGTGCCATTTTAAAGATGGTAGAATCTAGTTTCCGAGGTTGTCTTGCCGGAGAAAGATTGCAGAAGAAAGTTGAGGAATTTGCAGAAGAGGTAGAATCTCGGATTAATCAAGGCTCGAGGTGAAGATTGGAAGCTCCAGGCCCAACCATAAAGAATTTTCTGCTGAAATTTTGAGGTAAGAAAACTAACTCGATTTTACACAAGTTTATAGAAGGAAGTTTCTTGCAAAGAGTTCAGGATTTTGAGTTATGAATTTTTTAAATTGAAACAGAGAATGTGTGCAAAAGCAGACAGCTGCTTGGGAAGAACAAGCAAACAGCTCACCGTGAAGAGCGAGAGCGAGATGAGAAGGATGAGGATCTCGCTCAGGTTATAATCTCGCTGATTTTGTGATGAGGATCTCGCTCAAGGAGGAAATCTCGCTAGAGATAAGGGCTGAATCTCGCTGGTGAAGAAACCAAGTTTGTTAGAAGAGGTGAGTATCGCTAGGATGAAAATGTTGCTCAGAAAAGCTTGATTTCGCTCATAAGTATCTCGCTCATGGGGGTCTCGCTCATGGGGATCTCACTCATGAGGATCTCACTCATGGGGATCTCGCTCATGCGGTTCTCGCTCGTGAGGATGAATTCACTCATAATGGTTATCTCGCTAATAATGTGGTTTTATGAAGGAAAGTTTTATTAGTAAATGAACTATTTGAGGTATTCTGCTAAGAATTCTAAGGAATTTAACCGGGAATTATGTTCTTTTAGGCCAAAAAGAGCTAGAAGTGGCATATAACCTATTAAGATCCTTGACGAGCTGTGAGTGACTATGTGATGATTTAATATTTTAATAATTTAGAAACTATGATTTCTTTGAAGTTATTTCCCATGCTAAGTGTTTAAATGAAGTGCCAAGCAACGTATGTTTGAAGCTATTTCTCATGCTAAGTAAAGCATGTTTTCCATGGAAATTGACATGATTTAAATATGTTATCTTGCCCAAATACTTTCAACATGTTTTAGTAACTCCATTTTTATGAAGAACTAGTATGATGGATGAACAAGTATGATGATTTGAGCACTTAGCCTTAGCTTTTAGCTAAATGCTTATAACTAATTATACGATGGATACTGAAGGACAATGAGAAGGTATCCTAGGGATACTGAAGGACAATGAGAAAGTATCCTAGATAAGTACCTAAGGATACTGAAGGACAATGAAAAAGTATCCTAGTTAAGTACCTAAGGTACGATGGACTCAATTATAATCACGTGCACGTAGGTAATATGATGTTGAGGGATTGAGCAAAAGGGTTCTCCCCGACTAAGGTTGATGTTGAGGGTTAGATCTTGTAGTTCACTCCCAACTAAAGATAAAGGCAGTCATATCTTCTCCTAGTCTAGAAGGATAGTTTGGAATTGCTAATGCTTATGAATGTTTATCAACGCATGATGTTACTAATGTATGAGTTTTCTAAGTATGTTTTCCATATCTAACGCTTGGTAATAGTTTTTACAAGCTAGTTGAACATGATTTAAGCCAACTTATTTTATAAAGTATAAAGCATGCATTAGGGTTAAAGCTAAGGTTGGGTGAAACTTTATGTACTATGTTTATATACCTATGATTGCCAAAGTACATGCGTTGATATTTCTAAACACAATGACGAGAAGTACTGAAGGTAAGAAAGGTATCTGAATAAATGTACCTAAGGTGTTGACGGTACATAGAAACCTCCACGTACACGTAGGTAGTTTTGAAGGAGAGGCTGAAGTATGGGTCTCCTAGGCCATAAACCAGCAAGGAGAGACCGAAGCATGGGTCTCGTGGCCGATAACAGACGTTGGGAGCTAGAGCGATGTATGCTCGTTCTCAACTAGTGAATAATGATGTTTAATAATGTTTAAGAGTAGTCATCAATGTTAATGTGTAGAGGAAGTTGCTTGAGATGCCCATCGGTATATTTAAAGAAATCGACGTAGGGATCTCTCCTAGCCATAGTTCAGTATGAAGAGATCGAAGTAGAGATCTCATTTGGCCATGGCTTGGCACTAGGAATTAGAGTGATGAATGTTCATTCTTAGCTAAGATTCAGGTTTCAGATACAATGGTTTTAAAGGTTTTATGTACACAATTGCTTGGTATATTTTAGTTCCAGTATTATGTTTTCAAGCTTTCAGTTTAAGCATGAGATTTATGTTTTTATTAAGTCAATCACTGGGCTTCTAGCTCATGTTTTCAAATGTTTTCTTTTCAGGTAGTGGTCAGTTCCCAAAGGACTTTTCTGCTGCTACTCTGTCACTCAAAGAAACAGGTTGAAGGAAGCGTAATTGAAGACCTGTATTAGTTAGTACACATGTGTCTGTCTAGAGACTAGTATTCTTGATGGGGCTCAGTAAGTTGTAATATTCATGTATGAACAATGCTGTGAAACCTGTAATGTAAATGTGTTAAGTTCTGAGTTAATATGTATGTATTCAGGGTTTGAGCAAAATTTGACAAGTAAGATAGGCAGTAAGTGCCAGTAAAAGGGTTGGTAACTGCTGCAGTCACCATTCCATCCAGGTTAGGAAGGTAATCTGGTGAGGGGTGTGACAATACACGCATAAGAATCCTCCGCAATTGTGTTGCTCTTTACATCTTTGATTGTTTTTCTGCATGCGGTGTTGTTTTTTATTACTGCATGCGGTTGAAATTGCATTGATCATAAAGCTCTTGATCGATTGTCGCATACATCGTCATTGCATTGATCGTCTCTTCATTACTGATTGACGGGCGCAATGCGACGTAGATGCGTTGTTCAATTTATCTTTGAGCCATGAACGCATGCGGTGACTTGATTTCCTGCAAAACAGAACTGAAACATTCTTTTCTACCATCACAATGGTGTCAGTGGGTGTATTGACGACAATTTATAATTCTCGCATTTCTTAGCCAATTTCTATACTATCGACGCAAGTTTTCTTTCTTTTGGCCGCAATATCTAAATAAAACAGTATAAATAACTTGTATTTCTACAAGTTATCATCATTCTATAGAGAACGTTGATCATGGTTACATCCTTCCTTTTGGCTTGCTCCTACGGTGTCATGCGAGCATCCAGCTTTGGTTGTATACCAATCTCAACTTCAACTCTTGATCCTTAGCCAAGTTTTACTTTTGCTGGTAAGAGGAGTTGTCTCTTTTATCCTTATTTTCTCTCTCTCTCTCTCTTTTTTTTTTTGTATTGTGTCTATCCTGGAAACCTACCTTCGTTTTGGCTTGCTCCCACGGGTGTCATGCGAACATCCAACTACGAGCAGGTTCCTTTCATGACTTAACTCTTATTAGGTTGGGATTTTCCCTTGTGCTGATAGTGGAGTTTTTTTTTTTTTTTCATGATGATGAATGCATTTTCCTGATATGACCGCATCCGCTTGATCGCATCTGCTCAAACCTTCCCCACCCCCAAATTTAGAGATGCACAAAGTCCTCATTGCGTTGTTTTGGACAGAAAAGACAAAACACTTAGTCAAAATTTTAAAAAGAAGGTTTGAGCAGAGTCTTGTAATAGAGAAGGTAAAGTAGAGCTATTGCGATGAAGTGTCTAAGTGTTAGGCAGAAAATGCAATGTATAAAGAAATTTTGCTAAGGTTATGCGTACTGCTCATCATGGCAGCGCAAATAAACAACGCAAAAGAAAAGAAAAGAATTACCGCAATAAATTGACAAAGGATGATAAAAGTAAAGAGGCCAGGAAAGAGTGATTACTCAGTTGTATAAAATTTGTCTAAGTACACAAAGAATTATACTTATCGCAACATAAAATTGTAAGTATGTACAAAAGAATACAAGGTATAGCTATCTATATAAAAAAATGAATGGCCACAAAAGAAAAAAATGAAAAATTGTGGAGAAGGTGGTACACCCCCAAATTTAGAGTTGCGGCGGGGGCTCTTGGTGAGAAGGATGTTGTGGAGGAGCTCTTTGTGGCGCTTCTTGAAATTGTAGAGGTCGCTATAGATGTTGAGGCACCATAGAACCATGTAGATATGCAGTTAAGAAATTGAAGTACTCATGGTTGCGCTCGGCCATCTGTTGTTGATTCAGGAAAATGGTAAAAATGTTGCATTGAATATTGACCATCACCTGTTGCAACATTGCGTTGCTCTCTTGCAACTCTGCATTGCTCTCTCGTAACTCTGTTAATGAATGGTAGAAAAGGTGAGCTCTCGAGATAAGAAGACCCACATATCTTCTAAGGCAGCAGCAAGGGATGCGGTGGTGGGTTGTGCCGTCGATGTTTCACCAACATCGGTTTGAGGTTGAGTGGAAGGGCTTGCTCCCAAATCGTGTGGGTCATCAACATACGACGATGGGGGTGAAAAGTGAGGTGGAGATGGATGGTGGGAGGACACTGCTGAAGATGCGAGGTTGGAGTCGGGGGCAAGGAGAAGGTTTGTGAATTGTTTGGGAAAAGGGAAAAGGGGCTCGTTTAGAGAGCTTAGTGGACTAATGACTAAAGGCAAAGGGTCCAAGGGTAAACTGGTTTGGTTCTACGGTGAATGTTCTTAGACGATTTCCTTCCCTTTGTCATTGTAGCACTACTTCTTTGGTCTGGGCTATTGCAGCGCATTTAAATCAATAAGGGGCCTTTTCGTTGGAAGCTTGGGGCAATGCGGTGAATCCTTGAGAATCATTCTCAGGATCTTCGGGTTGATGATACTGTGAACTTCTAGCATGGGCTCTTCGTCAATGCCCTTGCCTACATATAGGCATAGGCTCGAAATTATTCATGGGAAGAAGTATAGACCTCTCACATGGCCAACAAAACCTCGAATCTGCTTCGCAATGAGCTGGCCTACATCGATCGGAATGTCGTGCGCTATGTAGTATGCGACCACAACTCGATCTCTTGAAATTTTTTTGTCACACGTTGTTGGGATGAGTCATCATTTCACCAAATAGACCCAAAGTCGCGCTTCTGGTAGCCGCCGATTAGAGGCGAGGGTTCTTATGCCTGTTAAGGACACCGTCCACTTGGTGCCCGGTTGTGTTAATACTTTCAGCGCATCCTCCATATGCTCTTCTTTAGGATCATTAATCAGCTTATTACCTAGTGCTTCTCGGAATGTCTTCAACTGATAGATCTCATTGATGTCCTTTGCACTGAACGATACTACCCTCCCTTCGATGATCACCGCATCTTCGGTGTCATGGAGCTGGCCATGGTAGAAGGCTCTGACTATCGCTGGAATTACGATGGATGGACATTGGCAGAAAGTTTCCCACCTATGTTCCAACACAACACTGGTGATGAGATCCCGTAGTGGCACCGACGCAGGGAAGAAGCCCATTTCCAACTATAAGTCATCATTTTCTTTCTTGGTTGCTGGGCGCCTCCTGGTCGATGCAAGCTCACTGCTCTGCACTTTAGCTTTGCCCTTTTCTTGAGCAGACGCAAGGCGGGACTTTTGTCTTTGGGTGCTTCCCATACCTTTCATTACTCTTCTTTTTCCTTTTCCCATTCTTCCACTTCTTTTCTCTTCCTCTCTCTGACGCGTTGCACATTTGCTTTGCGTCGTCTCTTTTTTTCCTCATTCTCCTTCTTTTCTGCTTCTTCTTCTTCTCTCATTTCTCGTTCAAGTTGCTCCAAGCCAAGCACAATGCACTGTTCATCCTCGAGCCTTCTTCTTTCTTCTTCCTCCACTCTTGCGCTGTCACCGCGAACATTCTCATCGTGAAGTTTTCTGACCAAATCGCCTGCTGCGATGATTTAGTGCGCACGTGGCATCTTCTCTTTCTTCTCCTCTAATTCTCTTTTTCTTTCTTCTTTCTCCTTTGCTATGAATTGCAAGAAATTTGGGTCACTTATAGACCCTTGCGGTGCATTCTCCTTGCGATGCCGCATGAGAGGAGAGATGTTAGGATCTTTTCTGTCTTTAGACGCAACTAATTTGGTATGCGGCGATGAAACTTGTAGTTGCGCTGATGCTCTAGCTTACGCTAACATCCCCTCTTCCACCCTTGCGGTGATTGAATCTCCGTCAAAATCTAAACTTTCTGCCCTCTTCCTTCTTTCCTCTTCTTTCTTCAAGCACTTCTCTTCTCGCCTGTGTTTTTTTCTTTCACTCCTCTTCTTTTCTTTCTTCTCCTTTTTTAATTGGGTGACTTCATCTTCTTCCACCCGTTTTTCTTCACTTTTTCTCTTCTCCTTCTCTTCAGCCGTCCCTGGCTACTTCTTCGCCTCTATAACCTCCAAAACAGCCCTGATGGGTCTCTCATTGGAGTCTGGTGGAGCAGTCTCCTTAACATCCGAAACGGCCAGGGCCATTCTCCGCGAAGCCACCGCTAACTCCTCCTCTGACGGCAGGGGCTGGTTCACAACTCCAGCCTTCTGTAACCCCTCTTGTCTTTCTAAGTTGCTCAAAATACTCCCAAATACCTCCTTTTCGTCCTTTCATTTCAGTTCGCTTTTAGTCGAAGGTACTAGGAGTGCCACCTCAGGTCTAGTAGTAGGGGCACTCTCCGTGCTCGGCCCCTCTCGGTTGGTGGGTAGTTTGGCTGTTGCAGAGGTTGTTTGTCGGGGTTTTCCAGTGATTCTTGGGGATGTCTTAGGCTGGGCAGCGAGGCAATGGCTGGTAGCGAGGAAAGCCACCTCCCGCACGGTGACATGGGCTTGGGAAGGGGACGATGGTTGGGAAGAAGAGCTGGATGGCTGTCCGGCCATAGGTTCAGTGAAGTGAAAGAAGTTGGAAATTTTTTTGTTTTGGAAGAAAGCAAGGAAGGGAATGGGTATGCAGAGAGAACTTTTGATTAGGGTTTTTCTTTTGCGAAAAGATGCAAATGAGCTCTCGGGCTTAAGGAAGGTGCGATTTATAGGTTAGGCCTTGATGGGCCCAACGCAATCGCTGTGTGGCAGGATTCGATATTCCAAAAAAAGCTTGTCGTGCGCCCCTTCCATTATGACTTAGCATAAAGGAAGTCATTTCGTCTGCTAAGTAAAATTCCTTCGAAAGCTTAAGCGATTCGTCTACCCTCTCCGCGAATATTTTATCATCCTTTTTTTTTAAGTTTATTTAATCGGATGGGCGCAATGTTAAGTGTTTAACGAAATGCATCTGTTACCGCAAATGCATATTTGCGGAGGACGGGCACAACGTATGTATTAGCACAACACATCCATCAACGCAATGCATTTCTGAAGGACGGGCACACGGTATTTCTACCAGCGCAACATAACCATCGACATAGTGCGTATTTGCGGAGGGCGGGCGCAGTGTACATATGCGTGCAACTCATTCGTCAATGCAGTGCATTTTTGGAAGACGGCCGCAAAGTGTATCTATTAGCGCAAGATGCACCCGTCGTTGCCATGCATACCTGACATTATTTATGGTATCACCAATATTGCAACGCTTATCCCAAAACCAAATTGATAAGGCATTGTTGTGTTCATTTATAACATTCATTTACAAAATTTAAGATCAACGTAAACTAGGGCTGGAATGGTAATAAATTAAACTAGGCATGTAACTAAATTATTGCAAGCTGGAATTGAAATACAGATAAATTCAAGTAAGCAGGAAAAACTTAATTTAAGAAAGCAAAAACAACGCAGGAAATAAAGTAATAAAGAAAGCAGTAAAGAAAGCGATAAAGATAGTGTTAGGGATGCTGATTGAAAAAGGTTCTTCAGGGTTACCGCAACCGCATCCCCGCAGGCGGTCAGACTTGCCTGCTGATAACTTGTAGAAATACAAGTTATTTATGCTTTTTTATTTAGATTAACAAAAGACCAATAGTCTAGTAAATTTCCAAGGTGCAGATGGTTATATTTGTAGTTAGTTGAAGTAATATCGTCGAAGCACTGGGTAAATTTTTTTATTTATGCTATGTTCGTCATTTCTCCTATTAGTCTTGTTAGAGATAAGCCAGTGTACTTGTAGTGTTTACTAGTAGGTGTTGAATGGCTGGTTATCTATTTTATTTTAAGTAGCCTGTTTTTTTATTCTACATTTTGAGTTTAAAGTGTGTGTACGATGTGCTTGGTTAATGATCCCCTCAAGCTGAATATTCAAGCATTACCAATATCCCTATGAGCAATTGTCTTGGATATAAAATATTTTTAATTGCACATGCCTTTCATCCTGATGTTTGTGTTTCTATTACCTTCTATTTGAGTCATTTACGTCTTCTCTTATGTTGGCAAGACAAAATCCTCATGCATTATTATTTGTTTTTAAAGATTTAAAGTCGATCTCTAGGCATTTTTTCTATGGAAGAATTGAATATGGTGTAAAAGATTAAATCTTCAATGACAATCGATCTGCACAAGATGGCGAAGGTTGAGAATAACTTGAGGGAGCTTTTGCAACAAAATCTAGGTATATCTCATCAAATTATGTCTATATCTGTAGCATAGGAAGTAGGCTTTTTCCCCTTGGATTTGACATTCGCTCAGTCTTTTGTATTTGTATGTTCTTGTTCTTGGGTCAAAAGAATTTTGCTGGTGTGGTGTTGGGAGTTTTGATTGTAATTGTTTGGTCAAAAGTAAACTCTACGTAAATCTAAATATGCCTCTGCCTCCCATGTTCACCATGTTAGCTCATGTTCCATCTTTTGATTGAGTATCATTTGACTTATTTAGTTTTAGTTCATGAGTTGAATTTCATAAACTAAGTATATGAGTTGAATTTGACATTGAGTTTCATTTCATCGTTAAATCTTTGTCTTCAACTCAAAAACATTGCGTCAAACATGTCAATTCAAATCACCAAGATGTACTGCATTTTGTATTGTGATTTGTCCTTCCAGGAACTCAAGCATAATGGTAAGAACATGCAAAAACATCTGGTCTTCCAATTACTTATTTACTGCTGAGTTTTCTTGATCTTTGTTGTTTTTCGAGTGTTCTTAGAAATGTTGGAAGCTGGAGCTTATCCTACAAACTATACGCTCTGAATCGTGTTGAATGCTTGTTGTTCCTTGCAATCTATCGAATTCGGGAAGCAGGTTCATGCATATATCATCAAATATCATGTAGATTCTTCAATTTAAATAGTTAGTATCTACTAGCGTTCTTTAACATCCGATTTAAATAGTTAGTATCTAGCTCTGTAACAGAATTAGTATTTCTATTATATTAGTAACATCCAATTTAAATAGTTAGTATCTAGCTCTGTAAGCATCAATCTAATATTCGATTTAAATTATTTGATCATTTGATAAGCATCATTACAAGAATTTTTCCTTGAAGTACCATTTATGCACATTCCCAATAAACACGGTTAGTTGAATATGAATTTTAATAACATTTTCACTTTCAATCCTTTGTCTTAAAACTTTTTTGTTTGTGTATATTTAGGTGTTTGGAAGAGGTGTGGAGGAGATGGATTTCTTGCAACGGAAAAGGATTAAGGTGAAAATTGTTCCTAGTAAGTGCATTTTTGAATGCTTGCAGTTTTAAGCAAAGTTTCTAAGTGTTTTCAAGTGACTCTAACGATATGAAAATTCATGTTTGAGAAGTTATAGTGTGATTATTTCTCTTTGGACCATATTGGATTAGAATGTAACACCCGTTTATGACTCATGTGTACTATTTATTTGTAGTTTAGATTTGATTCAAGGTGCTCGAGTTTGTAGGTCGCACTATGGTAGTTTGTGGGTTATTCATGCACTATGGTAGTCTTTGTGACAACTTTTGAGGTTTGAAGTATATTGTGAGCTAAATTTGCTTATTGATGTATGTGTTCTTGAATATTTATTTTTTGGGAATTCTGATAGTTCTGTTGAGAACAAGTGGTTGTGAAATATTTTTGGGAGTGTGTTTCTTTGAACAGGTTCAAGGTAAATTTTTTTTTTTTTTTGTTGTGTGAACCCCGAATCCTAATTTCTCTACTTGAGTATGTTCCCTACTAAGACTAGTGTGATGAGTAGGTTGATATGGAAACTAGTGTGGAATGGTGGAGAAAAAAGTGGAGATTTGAAATTCTAGTTTTTAGGGTAGGGCTGCCGGAAGAAATTCTAGTTTTCAGGGTAGGGCTGTCGGAAGAAAAGCTTGAAGGGATCAGGCTGAAAACTAAGAAGAAGACAGAAGGGTCAAGCTGTCGAATAAGCTTGGGCCAATCTTGAATATTCTGTGATTCCGGCCAAACCATGAAGATTTATGAGCTCAAAATTTAGGGTAAGCTTCCTGAGACATTTTAGAATATGTTTGTAGAAGGATGTATCTCAAAATAAGGTTCAGAACTATGAGTAATCTAAGCTGAAAATTGAATCTAGATTCTAGGGGTGAAAAGGGAGCCCGAGGTAGAAAGGGAGCTACTAGAGTAAAAAGCTCCTAAGCAATCAAGATGATTGGCTAAAACGTTTTTACTAAAACATTTACTTAAAATGTTTGATTACAAAGTGTCATAGAAAGCATGTTTTAAAGAAGATTATTCTCATGCCAGCTAGTTTTACAAAGTAATTTCCAAGCAAACCATGAGTTATGTTTTAAACGCATGCATGTGTGAGAAATTGTTGAAAAGTGATTTATATGTGTTAAATATACTCAGCATGCATTAGTACCTTTAAAGCCATGTTTTTATATGTGTTATACTTTACATGCTTTAAAGAGAGAAAGTCATTTATGACTAGTTTTACTTAAAACGCGATACCGAAGGACATCTTGAGAAGGTATCCGCCTAACTAGATACTGAAGGACATTTGAGAAGGTATCTATTGGTACTGAAGGATGTTTGAGAAGGTACCAAACCAACCAGATACTGAAGGACATTTGAGAAGGTATTTGAATAGAAGTACCTAAGGTATGACGGTACTTAGTATGGCCACGTGCACGTAGGTAGTTAGAGTCAGAGATTGAGCAAAAGGGTTCTCTCTTGAGTAGCAGTTGGTGTTGGGATTGTTTTATCCACAGTAAGGGTTATTCTCAACTGAGAAATAGTTTTACTGTTTTATGATTAAAACAGCTTTATATGTTTTATGCTTGGAGAATTTTTATACTGCAGTACAAGACTGTAAAAGCTTATATTTCAGTTAAACTCTTTATTGAGATTTTGCAAGAGAATCAATTATCTTTCTTAAGTCACTCACTGGGCGCAAGCTCACCCCGTTTTCAAATTTTTTCCTCTCCCCCCCCCATAGGTAGCGGTCAAATCCTCTGAAGATAGCTCTGCATCTGCTCTGCCACTAAAGGATAAAGAGATTTGTAACCCATCTATTTAAGTGGTTACTGTTAAAATTGTACACATGTTACTGTTGTTTATATAGGGACTAGAGTTTTTGGGTTTTGGGACTTGTGAATCTAGTGTTGTAATGACTCTAAATATGTTATGTTTCTGAATTAATAAATTTTGGCCTAAAGATATTTCGCTGTATATGAGTTGTAAATTGGTATCAGAGTTATTCCGCAACAGTTAGTAGGTAGTAAGTGTCAGCCACAGGGTTGATAACTACTGCAGTCACGCCCTTTCCTAGGCTAAAAGGGTGGTCTGGGGTAGGGTATGACATGTTATGTAGCATCGTTATGCTGCCGAAATTTTCCATCGTCTTCATATCTCATATCTAGGTAACCAAGCTTCTCTTTTTCAAGATCTTGAAAAAGAAGATTCTCTCATTTATTCAACTATTGAGTTTTCTTGTTTTGTAGATGCAACAAAGGAGTAAATATTTGGTATCACAACCTCTTTATGATTTTTCTTGGGGAACTTTAGATCCAACACATTCACTACAAGAATTTTTCCTTGAATGTACCATTTATGCACATTCCCAATGAACACGGTTAGTTGAATATGAATTCTTATCACATTTTCACTTTCAATCCTTTGTCTTAAACCTTTTTTGTTTGTGATCCTTTGAACAATAGTGTTAAGACAAAGATGCCTATAACCAGACACTGCTGAAGCTAGGGGGCTGGTTCAAGAAAAATTATGAAGGAATCCATACTTACCAAGTGGAGAGAGACAGTAATCTCATAATGTTTGTAAAATCATAATGTTTGTATTACTTGTAATTTGTGTTTTCAAGGCCTGAATTATTGTACAGTCTTTTAAATTATAATTTTTTGTAGAATTTGTGGATTAAATGTAATAGATTTACAATCCATACATGAATAATATGTCATAGCCACAACGTTCAATGTAATAGTATACTTTTTGACCAAAAAAATGGATTCGACAACGAAATTTAAAAGAAATGGTAGATTCGGACTTCAATGTTGGTTAATAATTAAAAAAAAAAAAAACAGAGGCTTTAATGTCGGTTGGAAATTTCACTAAAGGTCTTTAATGTCGGTTGCAACCGACATTGAAAGTTGTGTTATTGAAGGCCTTTAATGTCAGTTTAAAACCGACATTAAAAGGCTTTAATAACACTATCTTTAATGTTGGTTGTCAACCGACATTAAAACCTTTTAATGTCAGTTTAAAACCGACATTAAAGCTCGAATTTCTTCTAGTGAAATGAATTAATTGGGTTAAGGAAATAATTATGTTTAATCAAAGCATGCTAGACGACATCTTCACCTATAAGAGCAGAAGTGAATATGTCATTCCGCCTATCGAGAGAGGGTTGGAAGAATGCGTTCACTAAAGCGAGAAGTACTTCTAGAGATGGAATCAACCTTGCATTCACCACGTTCATCCCTATTTCACCATAGACACATGGGAACACGGCCAATCACCGAGAGGTGTATGCCAAGGGAAAGCAGAACCTTAGTTGTATCTTTAATACAATTAACAAACTTATGATGTTTGTACTAATTATTCTTTCTCCTTCTGATTCATCCATTAAGCCTTGCCATCTCATACCACGATCCTTTGTATAAACTTCACAGTCAGTCTCGAACTCAGCATCATGTATATCATGTATCTTGTATCTCGCATCACGTTAGCTTAGGTTTACTCTTATCGCACTTTATTTTATTAACACAACTTTAGTCGATCTGCACAATTTTATTTTACCGCAATTTAATTTCCTATACAAACACAATCTTTATTAATTGTAAAAACCGATCGCATATATCACAAATGTAACACACTAATAACAACAATCCCTGTGTTCAACCTCGGATCACTCCGAGAAACTTGCGTTGGAATTATACTTGGTTTTAGCGCAAGGAAACTTGTGACAACGCATAGCATACTACAAGCATTTTATTAATAACGCATACATCTGGAATTAGTATCGCATAAAGTGTAAATAAGCATAAAACAACATCCACACTCCATCTCCATCTTTCCAAGTCAACAAGTTTATGGCAACATGAGCTTGTATGATTCACATTCTTATTTTTCCACATGCTTATTTAAAGACACACACAATAAAATCCAGCGTTACACTCCGCCATAAAATGGAAAAGAAAACTATGAACAGAGCACTGATGAATTCGTTAACTGATCAACCCCTTTTTTGAAGATTGCAATTGGTATTTATAGGGCATCAAAGGTGAAAGGCGGCTTCTCTCTCCCGGTTGTATAGATGGGACAACTTTAATTCTTGATTGACGCGTCAGATGACTATTACTGATAAAGCTGAATGTACTTTGTGACCGTTATCGGCTATCAACTTAATTTGGATCTGACTGTCATCAGCTTTCTATCCCATCAGTCTTAATTATCTTATCACCCGGATGCGCCCACCATGTTGTGATGACCAAGTTGCGGTGATTCTTCTTGGGCGAATGTTTGCGAGCACGATCAATGCAAATTCTTGCGGTGAAGTTGCACTCGACCAATGTATTCCAATGATCGCAATCTCTACATTGCGTTAACACATATTCTGCACAAAAATGTAAAGATCAACTGCTCTAATGCGTTGTATGCATGCAACTGCAATATTATAGAATTTATGCTTAGTGGACACAATTTAACATATTTCATCAATGCAATCTAACATTGTTTAAGAACTTAGCACTATGATAACGTGCATTTCTGCCCGTATCACACCCCCAAATTTAAACAATGCTTGTCCTCAAGCATAAGCTAAATTCCTTTTGCAAGTTAATCGCAAAGTTTTCTTCCCTAGATTTCTCAAGGATACTTCATTCAAATCCTATATACCAAAATTTTCTTAAGTCTTATTCAAGTCTCTTCTTAAAATATTTCTAAGACTTAGGTATTGCAAGCTTAACTTTCCAATGGACTTTGCTAAATTCTGGAACATCGCATGATTTATTTTAAAAGAAATTTTCTTTCGGGGTGTCAAATGATTTTATCCTTGCACAAAAAATTTCTTCATTGCTATTTTTTTCTGACCTTGCACTGATCCGAGTGCCTTGCCTTCGTTTTGGCTTGCCCCCACGTGTGTCATGCGGACATCCAACTACGAGCAATGCACTCTTTCTCAGACTAAACTCATACCAATTTGGCAGTGTAGTCGCGGTTGTTGATTTATGCGTTGATCCTGGTGACTTACTTTCGTTTTGGCTTTCCCCCACGTGTGTTTTGCGGACATCCAACTATGAGTAAGTGCCTTTCACAACTTAACTCTTATCAACAAGGGTTTCTCATTGCATTGACAGTGGAGTTGTTATTCTCAAAAATGTTTTTTTTTTTTTAGAAGATAGCAAGGTCAAAAATAAATACCTCACCCCCAAATTTAAAATGTGGCAATGTCTTCATTGCCAAAAGAAGTTAAAATAGGTCATGCGATGGTCATAGAATGCTTGTAAAGAGAGTTTGAAAGAAAGCTAGCAAACTCATAACTTCTAGAATATTTCATGAGGTGACTATTTTAAGACTAAGTTGACTCTAGTGTATACGAAAGATAGAAGTATATTTATCATCATTGAAATCATATTTGGATAAGAAATAGAATGCGATAACTCACTAAATTTATCTATGTCGAATGATTGTGGTGATTAAAGAGGATGCAGCGATAAAATTTTGAAAACTAAAATGCAATGTGATAGATTAGTTCCATGGAATCAACTTGGCGATGCCAGTCTTCTCCATGGTATTCCTTTACTCGCTAGCCATTGACTTTGAATATGTTGGTTCCGTCGTCATTTGATAATTCCACCGCACCACGTGAATGTACTTGTCGAATTCTGAACGGTCCGGACCAACGTGACTTTAGCTTTCCCGGGAAGAGTCGCAAACGTTAATTGAAAAGCAAGACTTTTTGCCCGATTTGGAGGTTCTTACTACATATGTGTTGATCATGCCAGTGCTTGGTGTGCTCTTTGTAAATCTTCACATTTTCATATGCGTTGTTCCTCCATTCTTCTAGCTCGACCAGTTGCATTTTTCACGCTTCCCCTGCCTTCTTCAAATCAAAATTCAGCTTCTTTACCGCCCACAATGCCTTATATTCTAGCTCTAAAGGCAAGTAACACGCCTTACCAATACCAGCACATAAGGGGGCATACCAATGGGTGTTTTAAATGCGGTTCGGTATGCCCACAACGCTTCGTCAAGCTTTGTTGCCTTTTCGTGAAGGCTTTATTACCTTTTCAAGTATCAATTTAATTTCTCGATTCGACACTTCAGCTTGGCCATTCGTTTGCGGATGGTATACGGTGCCACTTTATGGAGGATATTGTACTTGCGCAGTAGCTCCTTGATATTATGATTGATAAAGTGTGATCCTTCATCACTTATGATGGCACGGGAAGTGCCAAAACGAGTGAAAATATTTTTCTTCAGGAACTGGGAGACTACCGCTGCATCACTTGCGGTGCATGCAATTGCCTCTACCCACTTGGAGACATAGTCGACGACTAATAAAATATAGTGCTTATCGTTTGAAGAAGGGAATTGTCCCATGAAATCAATCCCCCATACGTCAAATAGTTCCAGCTCCAAGATAGTATTCATTGGCATTGTGTTCTTCCATGAAATGTTGCCTGTGCGTTGACACCGATCACATTTCATTGCGTAATCGGCAACATCCTTAAACAATGAAGGCCAAAAGAATCCACTTTGCAAAACCTTAGCTGCAGTACGTTGCCCTCCATATGGAGAATCGTGGCACTGTGACAATATGCATTATTGAGCAGCATCTGGTACGCATAATCGAATGATTTGGTCTGCACCTCTTTTATACAGATTTGGCTCATCCTAATAATAGTGTTTGCATACATTCTCGAACTTCTTCCTTGATGGTAGGTGTAATCTTCAGGGAATTTTTCACAAACCAAGTAATTAACGATGTCCGCATACCAGGGCAATTCTTCTATGTGAAATAGCTGCTCATCCGGAAACACAACACTCACCTCAGATTCATTGTGGTCAACCTCGGGATTTTCCAATCTGGACAAGTGATCCGCAACTTGATTCTCTGTCCCCCTCCGATCAATTATTTCAATATCAAATTATTGAAGGAGGAGAACCCATCTGATCAACCTTGACTTTGCATCCTTCTTTGTCATCAAATATTTGATTGCCGAGTGATCAGTGTGAATGAGTACCTTGGTTCCCAATAGATATGCCCGAAATTTTTCCAACACAAAAATCACAGCCAGAAGTTCTTTTTCAGTGGTGGTATAATTGATATGAGCAGGGTTCAGAGTTTTACTCGCATATGCGATAGGATGTAAAATAATTTTTTTCTTTTTCGCTAATGCGACTCCATGATTTTGAATGGCAATGTCCAATCCGGCATAATCAAGACGGGCGCGGTAATCAGCACATCTTTTAAAACTCGGAATGTGTTGAGGCAATTGTTGTCAAATTCAAACTTTTTGTCCGCCTCTAAAAACGCACTCAGTGGTCATGCAATCTTAGAAAAGTCTTTAACAAATCGTCTATAGAATCCAGCATGCCCCAAGAAGCTAGCACAGCCTTCACGCTGGCTGGAGGTGGAAGCTTTTCAATTGCATCGATCTTTGCTTTGTCCACCTCCAACCATTCTCGGGAGACCTTGTGTCCCAACACTATACCCTCTTTCACCATGAAGTGACATTTTTCTTAGTTGAGCCCAGGTTCGTCTCTTCACATCTTTTCAAAATTTTCTCCAAATTGGCCACCCATAAACGGAGAAGTGGTAACATAGAATTTAATCTATTTTTCTTTATCTAACTCTAACGCATGGTTTTTGAATGAAATGAATGATGTGTTGTATATGCGCTCAAGTGCTTTTATGATAAAGACATTTTTTATGCGATACTACGTTTAAATATATGCATTGTTAATGATATGCTCGTAGTATGCGATGGAGTAGGCGTGTCACAAGTTTTCTTAAGTTGAAACCAAATATAATTCCAACGCAAGTTTCTCAGAATGATCTAAGGTCGAACACAGGGATTGTTTTCGTTAATGCATTACTTAAGTGATACATGCGACCAGTTTTTAATAATGAATAAAGAATGTTGTTTTATACAAAAATGTAAATTGCGGTGAAAGTAAAAATGCATTAATAAAATAAATCCTAAACTAATATGATACAGGATACAAGATACATGATACGTGATACTAAGGTCGAGAACTGACTGTGAAGTTGTACAAAGAATCAATGTATGCGATGGAAAGTCTTTATGAATGAAGCAGAAAGAGAAAGAGTAAATAGTAAAAACATCGCAAGTTTGTCAATTGCGTTAAAGATGCAACTAAGGTTACGCTTTCCCTTGGTGTACACCTCTCAGTGATCGGCCACGTCCCCATATCTCTATGGTGAAACAGGGATGAGTGTGATGAATGCAAGGTTGTTTCCATCTCTGGAAATACTCCTTGCTTTAGTTAACGCATTATTCCAATCTTCTTTCGATAGGCGGAATAACATCTTCACTTCTGCTCTCACAGGTGAAGATACCGTCGAGCATGCTTTAGCTAAACTTAATTATTTCCTTAACACAAATTAACTCACTCGCTTAATTATTGTTATTTACCCATGGGATTAAGAACACATCATGGAGAAAATGGGTTATGGATGAACGGAAAGAGACACAGAGATGACAATGGTGACTATCATAACATTTAATTCTAAAATTAAGCGTTCGATACATGTTGTGAATGAGAGATTACAGAAGATGAATAGAGATGATGAAATAGAGATTAGAAACAACTATAGAAAGAGTGTCAACGTCTTGACACAGATTCCTAACGGAGATTGTGCTTGCCAGCATATGGAAGTGGTGGAGAGGAAAGCTTCCTTCTCAGGCTTGCTTTCCCGGTAGAATTAATCTTTGCACAGAGCTTCAACTACGGGAATTGGAAGGATTCTCTGCTCGGAGACTCACCTCTCGGCCTTGTCTCGTGGTTCTCCCAAATCTACTCTGTAAGTTGCTTCAGACCAGCCTCCCTCTTAGAATCGGTAAATGCACGTCTCGATGTATATATATATGTACCAGTATCTGTATCTGTATGTGTATATCTTTTCAGCGAATTTGAAGAAGCTATTTATAAGTAAGGCCTTGGCTCTTTGAATTTGTGGTCCCCACTGTATAGTTATGGTAGTTCCTGAAATGGCAAAATGGAAAATTTCTTCTGTTACGCAATCAACCCGTCAGAAATTCACAACTGAAAGTTGTACACTTGTCAGAATCTTCTGCAAATGCGTTGCTCTTCACATCTTTGATCGATCGCTGCATGTGGTGTTATTTTTTATTACTGCATATGGTTGAAATTACGTTGATCACTAGAACTCTTGATCGATTGTCGCATGCGCGTCATTGCGTTGATCATCTCTTCATTCTTGATTGATGGGTGCAATGCGACGTAGATGCGTTGTTCATTTAGTCTTTGAGCCATGAACGCATGCGGTGACTTATTTCCTGCAAAACAGAAACTGAAACATTCTATTCTACCATCGCAATGGTGTTAGTGGGTGTATTGACGACATTTTATAATTTTCGCATTTCTTAGCCAATTTCTATACTATCGACACAACTTTTCTTTCTTTTAGCCACAATATCTAAATAAAACAGTATAAATAACTTGTATTTGTACAAGTTATCACACCCCCAAATTTAGATATATGCTTGTCCTCAAGCATATCTTCAACTAAGGCAATATCATTCAATTCTTATCCTCAATTTTGCGTCGACTGGTTGCTCCAAATGCTCCATCTGGGCAACTGTCACACCCCTTCCCAGATTACCCTTCTTAATTCAAAAGTGAATGTGACGACAGTAGATACCAACCCTTTTGTGGTACTTACTGTCTAACTTACATCCTTAACCTACTTAGATCCCTGGAATACATATATAACATTCACCAAACTAATGAAACTTTAAAAACAACCTCAAAACACCAGGGATCAACAACAACATAATTACATCCTATTAACACATACAAAGTTCAGCGGGTCCCAATATACTTTACTAGTCCCTAATATGAGCAACACATATGTACAGACATTTACAAAATAGACACCTAAAACTTCTCTTTAGACTTTGGGCTTTTAACTGGAGTCCTTAAGTGGTAGAGCAGCATGATAGCTAACCTCTGGGGAGATGACTACTACCTGGGAAAAGAAAAACATTTGAAAGAATGAGCTACTCGTCCAGTGAGTGACTTAATAAAAACATAAATCTCATGCTTAAACTGAAAGCTAGAAAACAGAATACTGGAACTAAAACAAGCCAAGAAAACGTGTGTACATAAAACTTTTAAAACCATTGTATCTGAAACATAAACTTGGCAACTATTATTCATGTCATCATCAACATCATATAGCCCTATTTTATGCTTTGCTAGACTATGCGTTAGTCTATTAGTCTAGAGTGACCCTTTTGCTCACTCTTTATCATCCTTTACTACATTACTACTTAACTAGGAAGTGAACATTACATTACTCCTTAACTAGGAAGGAACCCTTTTGTTCACTTCCTAAAAACATAATTTGCAACCCTAGTGGAGAGAGAACCTTTACTCAATTCCTCAACGTCAATCCATAGTTAGTGTGGAGTGATCACTACACTATCAATAACAACTTTTCTTATATTCATGTGATTCTAGTTTAAGTACCGTCATACCTTAGCTACTACTGCTTAGATACCTTCTCTGTGTACTTCAGTATCGAGCTGCTCGGATACCTTCTCCATGTCCTTCAGTATCGAGCTATTCAAATTCTAGGACAAAACTTCAGTACCTTCTCATCTAGTCCTTCAGTACTGAGCTATTCAAACCTAGGACTAAGCTTCAGTACCTTTTCATCTAGTCCTTTAGAACTGAGCTATTCAAATCTAAGACTGAGCTTCAGTACCTTCTCATCTAGTCCTTCAGTACTGAGCTACTCACACTGAACTTGCTTATTCTTATCTCTTAATGACTTAGTTGCCTAAAAGCTTTCTATACTAATGCATCCTCTTGTTCAATGAAAAGCATAACATAAACATGACATTAATGTGAGATGTGTTACTTGGTAACTATTTGAGAATAGTTGTCATAAATAACTTTCAGTAAACATACATTGTTGGACATTCATAAGCATTAACAATTTACATAAAACATTTAAAGCATTTAGAGTCACTCACAATTTCAGGCTCGATCCTTCGGATTTATAAGCCTCTCCTAATTGAACTTGGCCTGAAAATCACATTATTAAATTATGGTTATCCTCTAAATAATTATCCAGTCCAAACACCGCATAAAAAATTCAAAATTTTACCATAATTCTCTTAATTTCTAAAATATCCTAACTTTACTTGAAATTCTCTAAAACCTTAATTTAGTCTACGTTTTCCCAATTTCCTCATTGACCCTAATCGAGATTTACTTAACCAATTAACCGCTTAATCATCTTCAAAATTAATCTAGGATCCCAATTTCCTCCAATTCCATGCTTTATCATATGAATACCAAACGACCACTACTTATGATTGAGAACACTTTAATTACCATAAATTTGGATTTTTCAGCTTTTAATGACTGACAGAAGTCATCTTCAACCTCCAGCCCACATTTTCTTCCAAATTCGGCCAGTTTTCCGATGAGACTTCCGGCGACCAAATTCGCTCATTTCAGCCTTACCCACTCGAATTAATTCATATAATCCTCTTACCCATCCTCTAAACTATCTTACCTCACATTTTGTTGTCTTGAAGCGCCCTAAATCTTCTGGAATCGGTCAAATATTTCTTGATACCCCTGTTTTCCGGTGAGAAGTTTCAGAACTTTTCCCAGCTTGAAATTCATCAATCCCTAACCATATAACCTAAAATTTCTTGCTTAAACTTTCCAATAAGCATATTAACCAACTAACCTGAGATTTTGAAGCTTTGAAAATGCTTGAATAACACCGAATCAGCTCCAAAAGTCACGTTTCTCTATTCGCCCGAAATTCTGTGTAGTCTCGATTTTCCTATTAATTCACCAATTTTCAGTCAAAATTATCTCTAACGTCCTTCAAGAAAAATGTTAATAAACCTCTTAACTTACTAACTCAAAATTTCAGCTTCAAATTTGGTTTCTACAGCTGAAGAACTTCAAAACATTGAAGCCTGTTCAGACTGTCCGAAATTCAGACTTAACCCAACTTTTTATTCAAATTTCTCAACCTCCACAGCTTCAATCACTCTGGTAACCCTCGAAATTCTCTTCCTTACGTCCCTCTACAATTTCATCAAATAAAATTAGGGTTTGCTTGAGGGAATCGGTATAAATCGGTCTCATTCTCAGGCTTGCATCGCCTTTCTTTTTCTTCTGATTTCTATCTTTATTTTATTTATTTACTTATTTATTCATTTATTGATTTCTTTTCTTTCTTTTCTTTTTTCCTTTTTTTTTTAAAAAAAAAAAATCAATTCCTCTTCAAATTCCTTTTCCTTTTCCAAAATTCTACTTTCTTCTATTTCTTCCTTTTCTTTTAGATTAATTTCCTTTCTCTTCTTCTTCTATTTTTTTTTTTCAAACTAACTTTTAACTTTAATCATTTTAATTGTTTCCATTAGGAACAATTCAAGATCAAGGGCTTACAGCAACATTACTTAACAACGCAATTTCCTTCTATCCTTTAATAATTCATAAACATGCTCTACTTTATTCTTTTATACAAAAAATCTCTTACTCAAAAATTCCCTTCTTGTTTTGCAAAGAATGTTTATCTCTTCTTGCAAAAACAACTTGGTGCATTTGTATGTGGTGATCTAGTTTGCGTCATTTTATTAGAGACTGTTGATTATGGTTACACCCTTCGTTTTGGCTTTATTCCCACGGGTGTCATGCGAACATCCAACTACGGTTGTGTGTCAATCTCAACTTCAACTCTTGATTTTCAGCTAAGTTTAACTTTTGCTGGTCAGAGGAGTTGTCTCTTATATTCTTATATTTTTTTTCTCATTTTTTTCTTTTCATATTTCATCGTTCTTGAAAACCCACCTTCGTTTTGGCTTGCTCCCACGGGTGTCATGCTAACATCCAACTACGAGCAGGTTCCTTTCACGACTTAACTATTGTCAGGTTTGGGTTTTCTCTTGCGCTGACATTGGAGTTTATATAATTTTTTTTAATGAACGTATTTTCTACTGATAACCGCATCTCTGCTCAGACCTTCCCCACCCCCAAATTTAGAGATGCACAAGGTCCTCATTACGTTGTTTTGGACAGAATAGACAAAACACTTAGTTAAAATTTTGAAAAGAAGGTTTGAGCAAAGTCTTGAAGGATAAAAGATAAAGCAGTGCTATTGATACGAATTATCTAAGTGTTAGTCAGAAAATACAAAGTGTGGGACATGTTGCTAAGGGTATACATATAGCTCATCATGGCAGCACAATGAATAACACAAAATGAACGATAAAGAACATCGCAATGATTGACAAAGGATGATAAGTAAGAGGCTAACGCATACGGAAAGAATAGCTACTCAGTTGTATTAAAAACTAACCAAGTATACAAAGAATTACAATTAACGCAATGCAAAATTTCAGCATGTACAAAGAATCAAGAAATAGCTTCTATACATAAAAATAATGAGTGAAATAAAAATAAAAGAATGACCGCAACAAAAATTTGTAGATTTATTGAGGAGGAGGTTCAGGAGGAGGATTTTGTGGAGGAACACGAGGAGCTTCTTCAAAGTGCAGATGTTGCTATAAATGCAAAGGCACCATGGGACCATGTAGATAGGCTGTCAAAAAGTTGAAATACTCATGGTTGCCACTTGTCTTTGGTTCAGGTGGATCGTGTAGATGTTGCATTGAATGTTGATCAGCATCGCAACACTACGTTGCAACTCTGCTTGTCGCTCGTGTAACTCCGTTATTTGCTAGCAAAAAAAGTCATGTTGATGAGAGAGAAGAGAATGCATATCAGCAAGGTCAGCAGCTAGGGTGGCAATGGTGAGTTGCGCCTGCGATGTTTTACCATCAATGTTTTGGGGTTAGGCAGAAGTGCCTTCACCCAAATCATGTGGGTCGTTAACATGCGGCGGTGGAGAAGAAAATTGTGGTGAAGATGAAGAGGAGGAGGGAGTTGCTGGATATTCGTTGGGTGAAGCAGGAGCGATGAGGAGGTTAATAAAATGTTCGGGGAGTGGGGAAAGGGGTTCTGTAGGAAGGCTTGGAGGGCGAATGATCAAAGGTAAAGGGTCCAAGGGTTCTTGATCTTGCGGTGATTGCTCTTGGACTTTTTCCTTGCCTTTGTCAATCTTGCACTATTTCTTAGGCTTTGGCTGCTGCGGCGCATTTAAGTCGATGTTGGGCCTTTTCAGTGGAAGATCGGGGCAATGGGGGGAATCTTTGAGAAGCATTCTCAAAATCTTGATGTTGATGAGGCCATGGACTTCTGGCATTGGTTCTTCCTCAATACCTACACCTAATGAGAGAAATAAGCTTGAAACTGTCCAAAGGAAGAAATACTGGCCTCTTATACGCCCCACAAAACCTCAAATCTACCTTGCGATCAACTGGCCCACATCTATTGGAATGTTGCGTGCTATGCAGTATACGGCCATGACTCTATCCCTCGAAACTGTTTTGTCATGAGAAGTTGGGATGAGTCACCGTTTCACCAAATACACCCAAAGCCATACCTCCAGAAGCAATTTATTGGATGCAAAGGTTCTGATGCCTTTCATAAATACCGACCACTGCGTGCCCGTTTGCGTTAATATCTTCAGCGTATCTTCCATTTGTTCTTCTGTGGGATCGTCAATGATTTTGTTACCCAGCGCCTTCGAGATGTCTTCATCTGATATAACTCATTGATGTCCTTTGCGCTGAAAGGCACTACCTCCCCTTACATGATCACCGCATCTTTGGTGCCATGAAGTCGTCCATTATAAAAAGCTCACACTACTGTTGGGATTACAATGAATGGGCACTGGCAGAATGTTTCCCATCCATGTTCCGGTACAACACTTGTGATTAAGTCTGGTAGTGGCGTTAGCGCAGGGAAAAACCCCATCTCCATCATCATGTCGTCATTCTCTTTCTTCTTGGATGGGCATCCTTTGGCCAACGCAGGCTCACTACTTTCCGCTTTTGCTTTTCCCTTCTCTTTTATCAACGCAAGGTAGGATCTTTGTTTTTGTCTCTTTTTTCGTTCCTTGCATTGTTCCTCCTTTTCCCACTCTGTAATTTCTTTACTCTTCTTTTCTCTTATGTGCTGAACATTTTCTCTGCACCTTTTCTCCTTCTCTTCCTTCTTCTTCTTTTCTTCCTCTTCTTCTTCTTTCATTTCTATTTCAAACTGCTCTGAGGCCAGCAATATGTGTTGTTCTTCCTCGAGCCTTATTCTCTCTTCTTCTGCCGAGATTATGTTGTTGTGGTGTACTTTTTCATCGTTTAATTTTCTTCTTAAATCGCCTTCTACGATGATTTGTTGTGCCCGCAACATCTTCTCTTGTTTTTCTTCTTCCTCTCTTCTTCTCCTCTCCTTCTCTTTTACTATACTTTGCAAAATTGGTGGGTCGACTGTTAACCCTTGCGGCACATTCTCCTTGCGACGCTGCATAAGGGGGGTGATGTCTGAATCCTCTTCATCATCAGTCGCAACCATTCTTATTTGTGTTGTTTGCTCTTCAAGTTGTACTGATTCTCTTTGTTGCGCTGACACCCCCTCATCCACCCTTACGGTGGTTGATTCTCCATCGACTTCTGGGCTCTCAGCCTTCTTTCTCTTCTCTTCCTTCTTCTTTAGGTGCTTCCCTTCTCGCCTGCGTTCCCTCTTCTCACTCAATTTTATTTCTTTCTTTTCCTTCCTTGGCTGGGCTTCTTCATCTCCTTCTGGCCTCTTTTCCTTGTTGTTGTTGTTCTTCTTCTCCTCAGCCATTTCAGGCAGCTTCTTCACTTCCACCTCCTCCAAAGCAACCTTGATGGGTCCCTCATAGGATTCTATTTGAACAATTTCCTTAGGATCCGAAACGGTCAGGGCGCTTCTCCGTGAAGCTTCTTCCATCTCTTCTTCTGAAGGCAAAGGTTGATTAACGACTCCCTCTTCAGGTAGCCCTCCCTCCTTCTCCATATTACTTGGAATGCTCCCGAACACTTCTCTGTCATCTCTTCTCTTCTTCTCACTTTCAGATGACAGTGTTGGGAGTGGGGCACTCTCCGTGCTCTGCCCCTCTCTGATTTGGAGTGGTTTGGCTACTAAAGGCTTTTGTCGAGGTTTTCCGGCGATTCGTGTGATGGGTTTTGGCTGCGGTGAGGCGGCGGCTTGCTGTGAGGAATGCCACCTTTCTTGTATTGATTTGGGCTGGTGAGGGTGATGAGGGTAAAGAAGATGAATGGGAAGATTGATCGGCCATGGTTATACTAAGTGAAAGAATTGGGAAGGTTCTTAGGGTTTTAGGAAGAAAGTTTGAAGTCTGGGTATGCAAAGGATTTGCTAGGGTTTCGTTTTTGCAAAAGACTCAAATAGACGACCTAAGAAGGGGGAGAACGGAATTTATAGGTTGGGCCTTAATGGGCCCAATGCAAATTCTGCGATGGCAGGCCTCGCTGTACTCAAAAAGTCTGCCGCCATGCTCCTCACATTTATGAATTAGCAAAGAAGTACGTCCTTTCATCTGCGAAATCATCATTTCCTTGGAAGCCTAAACGATTGGACTACTCTATTTGCAAAAAGAATTTTTTTTTGGTGTTTTATTCGGATGGGCGCAAGGTTAAGATTAACACAAATGCATCTTTGTAGAGGATGGGAAACAACGCATGTATCAGCATAACACACCCCTTAACTCAACGCATTTCTAGAGGACGAGCGCACTGTATTTCTACTAGTGCACCACTACCTCGACATAGTGCGTTTTTGCTAAGGATGGGCAAAAAATACATACGAGCGCAACCCACCCCTCAATGCAATGCATTTGTGAAAGATGAACGCAAAGTGTATCTTGTTATCACACGATGCCCCCATCATCGCAATGCGTACCAAATGTGTTTTATTATTATTATTATATCTATTTATTTATTATTATTATTTTTTCATCAATGCAAGTCACTAGGACTTTGCGATATTTACTTTCTTCTTATTAATCAATCACGAAAATTAAGAATAACGTAATTAATACAGAAAAGTAAGGGAATTGAAAAAAGCACTGAAATTGACGCAATCGAATTAAATGAAAAGTAAATTCATAACACAATAAACGCTAGTTTAAGGAAACAATAAATGACGAAATTCATGAAGCAATAAAGGAAGAAATTAAGAAAGCAATTAAACATAGAATTTAGAAATATGGATTGAAAGACGATTTTCCATGATTACCGCAATCCACACCTCTGCAGGTGGTCAAGCTTGCCTGCGCAATGTCATCAAGGACATTGTTCCTTCCCGTGAGATCCTGGGGCTTCGAAATTACTTGGCAGTGTTCCAGGTGTTCTATTGCGAAGTTCGGCTGCCAGTTGCCCAACTTGGATCTCCAAGTTCCTGATTGAAGATGCCTGCGACTGCATGACAACATCGTTTTTCTCAATATACTGCTTCAGCAGGGACTCCAATGATGATGAATTTCCAGAGGTGTTTGAGGAGGACGGTTGGTTTTGCGGTTGTCTCTAATGACCCTGATTCTGATTTTGATGAAAAGGTGGAGGATTTCTTCAATTCCCAAAATTGTTGCTCTGATGGTTACTCGGCTCCCCTTGGTTGTGATTTCCTCCCCAACCAAAGTTAGGGTGATTCCACGAACCAGGATTGTAAGTGTTGCTGTATGGGTTGTTCTGGATAGAAAACACTTGTTGTGGGTTTGATGGCCACATCTCTACAGCATGGCCCCCTCCATATTGGACACAACTTATTGCGGCCGCTTGTGCCGGCACATTGGATTGCGCTGAACTTTGAGAGAGGGCACCTTGATTAAGTGCCATCGTTTGTAGAAGAGAGGTTACAGCGGCCATTTGTGTGGCCAAAGTTGTCATTGTATCCGCTAGTACAATGGCGTTATCATTCCTTCTTCTCTTGAAGCCTCTACCCCTGTACCCGTCATCCACCCAGTCATTCGTGTTCCACGTAATGCGATCAAGGATGACCTTGGCTTCTGTGTAGGTCTTATCCATGAATCCTTCCGCTGCAGAGGCATCAGCAACAGCTTGCGTTGATCTATTCAGGCCATTATAAAATGTTTCCATCAGAACGCAATCGGGAATCCCGATATGCGGACAATTTTTCACCAACCTTCTGAACCGCACCCAAGTGGTGCTCAGAGTCTCGTTATCCATTTGCTCGAAGTTCAGCACATCCTTTCGTCTTTTTTCATTGACTGTTGGAGGGAAGAACTTCTTCATGAACCGTTCCACCAACTGTTCCCATGATGTGATTTCGTTTGGCTTCAATGAATGAGCCCACCTCTTTGCCTCATCCCTCAGTGTATATGGGAAAAGGTAAAGTCTAATACCTTCTGAGGTGACGCCAGGGATGGAGAAAGTACTATCTCCACAAAGCTGGTAAGATGGGCATGCGGGTCCTCACCTTGTAGACCTCCAAATTGCCCCGTGTTTTGTATCATTTAGAGCATGACCGACTTTATTTCGAAACGTGCATTCTCCTTAACCATAGGTCATGAAATTCCAGGCGAGAAGTTGTAGAGATTGGGCGTCGCATAATTCCTCATGGGGATATTGCGGTCAGCAGCAAGAAATACAGGGTCTTATGCTGGCTGGTTTGCCCCTGGATTTCCTTCGGGTGCCTCGTTATTATTGTCTGCCATATTGACTCTTTTTCGCCTTACTCTGTTCTGGCGTGCCCTTGCGTGAAAAGTACGCTGGATCTCAGGGTCAGCTTCGAGTTCTAGATTGGTTCTAGTACTCATAAACCGTCAGCCTGTTTTTCGCGTTAAATAGATAATATAAAGAGATCTGTCCTACAAAATACCACAAAAGTACTCAACACTAACCGTTACCAATCCTCGACAACGGCGCCATAAACTTGGTGACATAGAATTTAATCTCTTTTTCTTTATCTAACTCTAATGCATGGTTTGTGAATGAAATGAATGATGTGTTGTATATGCACTTAAGTGCTTTTGCGATAAAGACATTTTTTTATGCGATACTACGTCTAAATATATGTGTTGTTAATGATATGCTCGTAGTATGCGATAGAGTAGTGCGTGTCACAAGTTTCCTTGCGCTGAAACCAAGTATAATTCCAACGCAAGTTTCTCAGAATGATCCGAGGTCGAACACAGGGATTATTTTCGTTAATGCGTTACTTAAGTGATACATGCAACCAATTTTTAATAATGAATAAAGAATGTTGATTTATACAGAAATGTAAATTGTGGTGAAAGAAAAAATGCGTTAATAAAATAAATCCTAAACTAATATGATATACGATACAAGATACATGATACATGATACATGATACATGATACATGATACTGAGGTCAAAAACTGACTGTGAAGTTGTACAAAGAATCAATGTATGCGATGGCAAGTCTTTACGAATGAAGTAGAAAGAGAAAGAGTAAATAGTAAAAACATCGCAAGTTTGTCAATTGCGTTAAAGATGCAAATAAGGTTCTGCTTTCCCTTGGCGTACACCTCTCGGTGATCGGCCACGTCCCCATATCTCTATGGTGAAACAAGGATGAGTGTGATGAACGCAAGGTTGTTTCCATCTCTGGAAATATTCCTTGTTGTAGTTAACGCATTCTTCCAACCTTCTCTCGATAGGCGGAATAACATCTTCACTTCTGCTCTCACAGGTGAAGATACCATTTCCTTAACACAAATTAACTCACTCTCTTAATTATTGCTATTTACCCATGGGATTAAGAACACATCATGGAGAAAATGGGTTATCGATGAACGGAAAGAGACACAGAGATGACAATGGTGACTATCATAACATTTAATTCTAAAATTAAGCGTTTGATACATGTTGTGAATGAGAGATTACGGAAGATGAACACAGATGATGAAATAGAGATTAGAAACAAATATAGAAAGAGTGTCAACGTCTTGACATAGATTCCTAATGGAGATTGTGCTTGTCAGCATGTGGAAATGGTGGAGAGGAAAGCTTCCTTCTCAGGCTTGCTTTCCCAGTAGAATTGATCTTTGCACAGAGCTTCAACTACGTGAATTGGAAGGATTCTCTGCTCGGAGACTCACCTCTCGGCCTTGTCTCGTGGTTCTCCCAAATCTACTCTGTAAGTTGCTTCAGACCAGCCTCCCTCTCAGAATCGGTATATGCCCATCTCGATGTATATATATATATGTACCAGTATCTGTATCTGTATGTGTATATCTTTTCAGCGAATTTGAAGAAGCTATTTATAGGCAAGTTCTTGGCTCTTTGAATTTGTGGTCCCCACTGTATAATTATGGTAGTTCCTGAAATGGCAAAATGGAAAATTTCTTCTGTTACGCAATCAACCCGTCAGAAATGCACAACTGAAAGTTGTACACTTGTCAGAATCTTCTGAAAATTCGTTGCTCTTCACATCTTCGATCGATCGCCACATGCGGTGTTGTTTTTTATTATTGCATATGGTTGAAATTGCGTTGATCACTAGAACTCTTGATCGATTGTCGCATCCGCCGTCATTGCGTTGATCATCTATTCATTCTTGATTGATGGGTGCAATGCGACGTAGATGCATTGTTCATTTAGTCTTTGAGCCATGAACGCATGCGGTGACTTATTTCCTGCAAAACAGAAACTGAAACATTCTATTCTACCATCGCAATGGTGTTAATGGGTGTATTGACGACATTTTATAATTTTCGAATTTCTTAGCCAATTTCTATACTATCGACGCAACTTTTCTTTCTTTTAGCCGCAATATCTAAATAAAACAGTATAAATAACTTGTATTTCTACAAGTTATCAAGAAGTCATCCATAAATATTTCCACTGAGTGTTCGAGAAAGTCCGAAAAGATCGCCATCATGCACCTCTGGAACGTGCTCAGTGCATTGCTGAGGCCAAACGGCATGCGGTGAAAAGAAAATGTCCCATATAGACAGGTGAATGTGGTCTTGTCTTGGTCTTTAGAAGCTGTCCTGATTTGATTGTACCCAGCATATCCATCCAAGAAGCAGTAAAAATCATTCCCGACTAGTCTGTCTAGCATTTGATCAATGAATGGTAGAGGGAAATGATCTTTCTTTCTAGCCGCATTCAATTTGCGGTAGTCCATACATATGCGCCATCCAGTAATGGTTCTTTGCAGTATTAATTCATTGTTCTCATTGAGGACTACCATCATTCTGCCCTTCTTTGACACACATTACACGGGGCTGACCCACGTGCTGTCTGCAATGGGATAGATAATGCCCGCATCCAGTCATTTGATAATCTTCTTTTTGACGACCTCTTTCATCGCAGGGTTAAGTTTGCGTTGATTTTCAATAGTTTCTTTGTGGTCGTCCTCAAGACGAATGTGGTGCATGTAGTACGCGAGGCTAATTCCTCTGATGTCAGCGAGCGTCTAGCCAATTCCTCACTCATGTTTCTTGAGAATGCTCATCAATGCATTCTCTTGATCTGCGTTGAGCGCAGAGGAAATTATCACTGGCAGCATCTCATTCTGCCCCAGAAATGCGTACTTCAAATGTGTTGGTAGGGTCTTCAGTTTAAATGTTGATGGTTCCACGAGGGAAGGTTGCGTTGTTTTTCTTTCTTCTTTTGGCTCTTCTTCTTGCGTTACGATCGTTCCTTCTTCTATGTTTGTTTTTGCTACGATCGCATTGCAGGCCGCTACAGATGCATTGGCATCTTCTTCTTCACACTCTTCATCAAACTTTTCTTCTTCAATCAAATTCAGGTCATCGTCAGAATCTTGTAGGTCTTCCTCATCCGAGAATTTCATGGCACGAATTATATTAAATTTGAGCTTATGTTCGTTTATGCTCAAAATGATTTCTCCCTTGTGCACATCAATTTGAGCATGACCTGTTGACAGGAAAGGTCACCCCATAATGATGGGCACATCTTTGTCGGCCTCATAATCTAGGATGATGAAGTCAGCTGGCAAAATAAATTTATCAATCGTGATCGACACATCCTTCACATTACCTTCTGGATAAACCAGAGATCTGTCAGCCAATTGGAGAGTCACGGAGGTGGGCGCAAGTTGCCCTACATTTAATTGTCGAAAGATTGACAACGGCATCAAATTTATGTTGGCCTCTAAGTCACACAGGGCTTGCCCAATATATAGTCTGGAGCAAGGAATCATGAATATCCTAGGATCACTCATCTTTGGTGGGATTATGGATTTGGAACCTTGCGTTAATGCCACCGTGGCAAATTTTCCAGTGCCTCTTTTCTTACTTACCATGTCCTTAAGAAACTTAGCATAGGCAGGCATTTCCTCGATCGCTTAACTGAAAGGAATGTTAACATGTAATTGCTTTAACATAGATAAGAAGCATTGGTACTGTACCTCTTCGTTTTTCTTCTTCCTTAGCCTCTAAGGGAAGGGTGGTAACTGAACTTTCACAGTTCCCGTTTCATTTGACTTTGAGGTTGACGCAACCTCAGGTTCCACTGCTTCATTCTCTCTTTCTTTTTCTTGCGTTATCGCAATCTCGGGCTCAGTTGCAATGGAAGTTATTCTACTCTGATCCTTCTTTTCTCCCTCCACAGTCTTTCCACTACGCAATGTCACAACCTGACATTCCTCCTTACTTGATCCCCTTGGGTTGCGTAGAAGCTCGGTAGAACTTGGCAATGCCCCTTGTAGTCGACTCTTCAGCTCATTTGCAATCTGGCCCATTTGCACTTCTAGGTTGCGGAGGGACGTAGCCTGACTTTAAAGCACTGTCTCGTTTTTCTCTATATATTGCTTCAATAGGCTCTCTAGAGAAGAAGATTTCGATAGTTGTTGTGAGCTACTTGCTTGGTTGCTCTGTTGACCGTTGTTGCATTGGAAGAATCCTGGTGGCCCTTCTTTTACGCCACAGATTGAAAATTTTGTTGTTGATTCTTCCAAGCAAAATTGGGGTGGTTTCTCCACCCGCAGTTGTAATTTTTTTAAAAGGGATTATTCTTTACAAAATATACAGACTGTGGATGTTGCGGATAATCTTCCATCGCATGCCCATCACCGCAAGTCACACACCTTGTGGTGTTTTGACTTATTGCGTTAATTTGCCCACCTTTCGGTGTTGGGCTGCTGATCTTTATTCCTTGAATCAAATTCATCATTGCGGTCATTTGGTTTTGTAACGAAACAATGGCACCGTTATTTGCATCGGAATCTTTGAGTCACAATCTCTGGTCACTCTCCCTCCAGTCTTCATGTTTCTTGGAGATGCGGTCCAGAATAGTCTTCGCCTCCTCGTAAGTTTTGTCAAGCAAACCAACAGTGGTTGTCGCATTGGCAGCAGTCTACAAAGCAGGATTCAAACCGTGATAGAAAATTTCCATTTGAAGCCATTCTGGTAGCCCATTATGCGGACAATCTCAGACCAACCTTTTAAACCTCGCCCAAGCATCGCTGAGCGATTCGTTCATATCTTGTTCAGAATTAGTAATAAGCTATTTGCGTCTTACGTTCTCAGTAGGTGGAAAATACTTTTTCATGAATTTCTCCACTACTTGCTCTCAAGAAGTAATCTCTCCTAGTTCGAGCAAATAAGCCCATTTCCTAGCCTGATCATAGAGAGAAAATGAGAACAGCGTTAGTTGAACTTCTTCAGCAGAGATGTTTGGGAACACAAAAGTATTGCAGATTTCAATAAAACTTCGGAGGTGGGCATGCGGATCCACACCACGCCTTCCTTTGAATTATGTTGTAGTCTGGATCATCTACAGTATCACTGGTTTCATCTCGAATCTGCTTCCATCGAGGGCAGACCTCATGATTCCTGGAGAGAAATCATAGAGGTTTGGCGATGCATAGTCTCTAATGGGCCTATTGCGATCGTTTGCCAACAGAATCAAATTCTCCATGACATTATTATCATTTGGTGCTCCACCTCCAGGCTACTCCACCATCTCTTCTATATCGAATTTTGGTTGTTGTTGGTGGTCTCGTAGTCTCCTTCGAAATGTTCTCTCAATCTCCGGGTCGTAGATCACGTATTTTTATATGATGCAAGTCCATGCCATAAACTTGATGACATAGATTTTATGCGATGATATGTGATACTACTTCAGGATATGTGTTATTGACGAATGTTCTTGTAGTATGTTGTACATTGTCAAAAGTTTTCTTGCGCTGAAACCAAGTATAATTTCAACGCAAGTTTCTCGGTGTGATCCGAGGTTGAACATAGGGACTATTTTAGGTTATTGCGTTATGTTTGTGATATATGCGACCAAGGGTTTTTCAATTTATAAAAGAGTTTTGTGTACAAGTAATTAAACATGTGATAAAGTAAAGTAAGCGATAAAAATGCGATAATAACATAAATTGCGATAAAGTAAATCTAAGCTAAGATGATACAAGATACAGGTTTCATGATACAAGATACTGAGGTCAAGGCTGGCTGTGAAGATTATGCAAAGATTGTGTAAGCGCCAATCTGGATGGAGATTTGCTTAGCGCCAATCTGGATGGAGATTTGCTTGTCGGCGTGGATGGAATGAACGGATGGATGAGCTTCCCTCTCAGGTTTGCTCAACCAGTAGTAGGGATTTAAGCACAGAGCTTCACGGCGGGGATCTGGCAGATTCGCACTGAGACTCACCTTCGGCCTTGTCTCTTCTCTTCCCGGATTTCTTTCGATCAGTACTCAACTTAGCCTTTCTCTCATTAATCTAGCATCAATTAGCCCTCGTATCAATTATACCTGTATCCAGTATATCTTCTCTGAATTCTATGGAAGAATTTATAGGTGAAAAACTTTGACTCTTGGCTTGTGGACCCCACTTCTTGTTATGGAAATTCCAAAGGTGGAGGAATAAATATTCCTTCTGTTATATAATCAGACCGTCAAATCTACACAACGGTTAGTTGTACACGTGTCACAATCCTCCGCATTTACGTTGCTCAGCTGCATCTTTCGATCGGTTGCTCGTATGCAGTGTTGTTTTTATTACCGCATGCGGTTGAAATTCAGCTCGGGATCGACTGTCGCATTGCGTCGTCATTGCGTTAATCGTCTCTTCATTGTTGATTGATGGGTACAATGTGACAGAGATGCGTTCTTCAGTTTCTCATTGAGCCTTGATTGCAAGCGGTGACTTGGTTTCCTGCAAAAACTGAGTAGAAATATCCTCTTCTACCATCTTGACGATGTTAATGGGTGTAATTGCGATAATTCATAATTATTGTATTTCTAAGCTAATTTTCATACAATCGATGCATCTTCCTTCTCTTTTGGCCGCAATATCTAGATAAGGCAGCATAAATAACTTGTATTTCTACAAGTTATCACACCCCCAAATTTAGATATATGCTTGTCCTCAAGCATATCTTCTACTAAGGCAATAAAGCTAAATTCTTCTCCTATATTTTTGCATCAATTGGCTGCTTCGAATGTTACACTTAGGCACATTTCTTAACAACGAACTTTCCTTCTATCCTTGCTAATTCTTAACAAAGCCCTACTTTATTCTTCTATATAACAAAATTATGCTCAAAGATGCTTTTCTAGTTTTTAAAATAGAATGTTTATCTCTTCTTTGTCAAAACAACTTAATATGTCTATATGCGGTGGTCAAACATTGCGTCATTTATTAGAGACTGTTGGTCATGGTTACACCCTTCGTTTTGGTTTGTTTCCACGGGTGTCATGCGAACATCCAACTATGGTTGTGTGCCAATTTCAACTTCAACTCATGATATTCAGAAGAGTTGTCTCTTGCACTCTTTTATTATATTTTTTTCTTTTCTTCTCATACTGCGTTGCTCTTGGAAACCTACCTTCGTTTTGGCTTGTTCCTACAGGTGTCATACGAATATCCAACTACGAGCACGCTCCTTTCACAACTAAACTCTTATTAGGTTGGGAACACTTTTGAGGTTTTCCCTTGCGCTGACATTGGAGTATTGTATACATTTTTTTTAATATATGAATGCATTTTCTTGAAGATCGCATATTCTTGATCTTATCTGCTCAGACCTTCCCCACCCCCAAGTTTAAAGACGAGCAAGGTCCTCATTGCGTTGTTTGGATGGACTAGACAAACACTTAGAATAAAAAGTTCAAAAAGAAGGTTTGAGCAGAACTTTGAAAGATAAAAAGTAAAGTACTACTAAACTAAGAATTAACTAAGTGTTAGTTAGAATTTACAAGGTATGGGAAATGTTTCTAAGTATAAACATATTATACATCATGGTAACGCAACGAATAACGCAAAAAGTAAAAGATCAGAACATCGCAAATATTGACAAAGGATGATAAAGAAAAAGGCACAGGAAAAAAGAAGAGAATATTTACTTCGCTTGTATTGAATATTAACAAAGTATACAAATAATTAAAAATTAACACAATACAAAAATTTTTGCCTATACAAAGAGGTAAAGAATGAAGCTGTTATCTTTTTTAATTTAGTTCAGATGGGTGCACGCTAAAAATTAACACCGTGCTTCTAATAACGTAAATACTTTTTTTTTCTTGCTAAGAACTGGCAACAACGCATGCACTCCCGCAACATACCCATTAATTCAATGCATTTCTAGAGGATCAGGCACACGATATTTCTACCAGCGCATCATTACCTCAACATAGTGCCTTTTCACTAAGGACGGGCAAAGAACATATATACGCCTCTCAACGCAATGCATTTGGGTGTAATGGATGCAAGGTGTCTCTTGTTAACACACAATGCACCCATCATCGCATTATACACCAATTTTTCTTCTTTTTAAGTCATCAAAAATGCAAGTCGAAAAGACTTTGCGATGTCTAATATTTCATCCAATCATTCACAGAAATTAAAGAACAGTGCTACTAATGTATACAAATTAAAGGAATTTAAACATGATATGAAAAATTAAATTGAAGAGAATTATAGAAAGCATTAAATGCTACTCCTAAAAAGTAGTAAATAACGAGATTTAGAAAGCAGTAAAAGAAAACTGTAAAGAAAGCACGTAAACATAAATAGGGATGCTGATTGAAAGAAGTTCTCAAAATTACCGCAATTGCTTTCCCCGCAAGCGATTTAATCCTACTTGCCCAAGTCAATGGTATCCATGTGTCGCTCGAAGTCGCCTCCGTAGTACGGTTTAATCCATTGACCATTGACTTTAAATGCATTGTTCCCATCTAAAGTTGTTAGTTCCACTGCGCCGTGAGGAAAGATAGTCTTGATTTTGAACGGCCCAGACCAGCGAGATTTCAACTTTCCTAGGAACAATCGCAAACGAGCGTTAAATAGTAATACCTGTTGACCTTCGATGAATGTCCAGTCATTTATGCGGTCATCATGCCACTTTTTGGTTTTCTCCTTATAGATCTTGGCATTTTCATAGGCGTCCCTTCGCCATTCGACCAACTGATTCAGTTGCAACTTCTGAACATTCCCCGGACTTGCTAAATCAAACTTCAGCGTCATGCATGCCCACATTGCCTTATGCTCTAACTCGAGCGGCAGATGACAAGCTTTTCCAAAGACCAGGGCATACGGGGACATGCCAATTGGTGTTTTATAGGCGGTCTTATATGCCCACAGTGCTTCATCAAGCTTGGGTGACCAATCCTTCTTGGAAGTATTGACTACCTTCTCCAAGATAGTTTTGATCTCTCGGTTAGAAATCTCTGCCTACCCATTAGTCTGCACGTGATAAGCAGTCGCAACTCGATGGCTGCGTTAAATTTAGTCAATAGGTTGGCAATTATGTGGTTGATAAAGTGAGAGCCCTCATTGCTGATTAAGGCCTGTGGCATCCCATATCGAGAAAAAATATTCTTCTTAAGAAACTTCGCCACTGTGGCCGCATCATTCTTGGCACATGTGATAGCCTCAACCCATTTTGATACATAATCAACCGCAACAAGGATATAGTGATGACGTTCTGATGGTGGAAACGGGCCCATGAAGTCAATTCCCCAAACATTAAATAATTCCACTTCTAAGATTGATGTCAATGGCATTTCATTTCTCTTTGACATATTCCCCGTTCTCTGACATCTGTCGCATTGCACAACGTGGGCTTGGGCATCCTTGAATAGTGTTGGCAAGAAATAGCCACACTGTAGAACCTTTGCGACAGTCCGCTGCCCCCTAAAGTGTCCTCCGTAAGGGGACTCATGACACATCTCCAGAATGTGCTTGACTTCGTGCTCAGGAATGCATCGACGTAATATATGATCAGAACCGAGTCAGTATATGAATGGGTCATCCTAGAAATAAAATTTGACATCATGTCTTAGCTTCTTCTTCTACTGATAAGTATAGTCATCTGGTATTTGACCGTAAACAATGAAATTCACGATGTACGCATACCAGGGAAACATAATGCCTACTGACATCAACAGCTCATCGGGGAATCTTTCTTCAATATCTTTTCCTTTACCTTGAACCTTGCAATTCTCCAATCTTGACAAATGATCCGCAACTTGGTTCTCAGTGCCCTTCCGGTCTTTGATTTCTAGATTAAACTCTTGCAGTAGCAACACCCACCGTATAAGCCTTGGTTT